>NC_140996.1:1063641-1093120 GCF_052327205.1 Somniosus microcephalus | reverse complement strand
GGGTGTGAATCAGACATTGCGGGGTTTGAATCAGACATTGCGGGGGGGTGAATCAGGCATTGCGGGGTGAATCAGACATTGTGGTGGGGTGAATCAGACATGGGGTGGGTGAATCAGACATGGGGGGGGTGAATCAGACATTGCGGGGTTTGAATCAGACATTGTGGGGTGGTTGAATCAGACATTGCGGGGGGTGAACCTGACATTTCGGGGGGTGAATCATACATTGCGGGAGGATGAATCAGATATTGTGGGGCTGGGCATGAATCAGACATTGTGGGGGGTGAATCAGACATTGCGGGGTGAATCAGATATTGCGGGGGGTTAATCAGACATTGCGGGGGGGTGAATCAGAAATTGCGGAGGGGTGAATCAGATATTGCAGAGGGGTGAATCAGACATTGCGGGGGATGAATCAGACATTGAGGGGGTTGAATCAGACATTGAGGGTTATGAATCAGACATTGCGGGGGGTGAATCAGACATTGCGGGGGGTGAATCAGACATTGCGGGGGGTGAATCAGACATTGCGGGGGGTGAATCAGACATTGCGGGTGGTGAATCAGACATTGCGGGTGATGAATCAGACATTGCCGGGGTTGAATCAGACATTGCGAGGGGTGAATCAGACATTGCGGGTGGTGAATCAGACATTGCGGGTGATGAATCAGACATTGCCGGGGATGAATCAGACATTGCGGGGGGGTGAATCAGACATTGCGGGGGGGTTAATCAGACATTGTGGGGGTGGTGAATCAGACATTGCAGGGGGGTGAATCAGTCATTGCGGGGTGAATCAGACATTGCGGGGGGTGAATCAGACATTGCGGGGGGGTGAATCAGACATTGCGGGGGGGTTAATCAGACATTGTGGGGGTGGTGAATCAGACATTGCAGGGGGTGAATCAGTCATTGCGGGGAGGTAAATCAGATATTGCAGAGGGAGAATCAGACAATGCGGAGGGAGTGAATCAGACATTGCGGGGGGTGAATCAGACATTGCGGGGGGTGAATCAGACATTGCGGGGGGTGAATCAGACATTGCGGGGGGTGAATCAGACATTGCGGGGGGTGAATCAGACATTGCGGGGGGGTGAATCAGACATTGCGGGGGGTGAATCAGACATTGCGGGGGGGTGAATCAGACATTGCGGGGGGTGAATCAGACATTGCGGGGGGTGAATCAGACATTGCGGGGGGGTTAATCAGACATTGCGGGGCTGTTCCTTCGCCTACCCGGGTTGGAAAGTGCTGGTATTTTAGACTCCGGTGAGGGGCAACTCCTCACTTCTAACAGGATCTGTTAGCACGCATAGTCCGGCTGCTCCAAGCCTGTGCAAGAGCTGGAGGCTTCACCGTAAGGAATGGTCCTCGTGTTCCAGTTACAATGTCTCATCATTGGAAAGGCTCTGAGCTGCTGAATGTGTTTGGGATTGAGGGTGAGGGGCGGGGGGGAGGAGAAGAAAAGGGAAAGGAGCAAATATTATCATTTAAGTAACTATCTGAGCAAAAGATTTGATGAAAAGATATTAAATAAAAGGCTTTTTAAAAAATAAAAAAAAATTCAGCCAAGTAGAAAGTGGCTGAATTTCTTGCTTTGTGTTAAATATGGAGAGTTCTTGGGATCCTTTCATGGTATCTGTCTGTGCAGAATGACGTTGCCCTGACTGAAGTCAAGCGTACGTGTGTTCGGTGAATAGCAGAGATGAAATTTTTGTTGAACTTCTCGTCATAGTGTTTTAGTTTGTGTGAGTCTTTCTTAATATATTTCTTAAGACTAAAGGGATATGGGGAGAAAGCAGGGACAGGCAACTGACTTTGGATGATCAGCCATGTTCTCATTAAATGGCGGAACAGGCTCGAAGGGCCGAATGGCCTACTCCTGCTCCTATCTTCTATGTTTCTATGTTTCTATGAATCAGACATTGCGGGGGGGGTGAATCGGACATTGCGGGGGGGGTGAATCAGACCTTGCGGGGAGGTAAATCAGATATTGCAGAGGGAGAATCAGACAATGCGGAGGGAGTGAATCAGACATTGCGGGGGGTGAATCAGACATTGCGGGGGGTGAATCAGACATTGTGGGGAGTGAATCAGACATTGCGGGGGGTGAATCAGACATTGCGGGGGGGTTAATCAGACATTGCGGGGGGGTGAATCAGACATAGCAGGGGGAGTGAATCAGACATAGCGGGGTGGTGAATCCAAATTTGCGGGGGGGTGAATCAGACGTATCGGGGGGGTGAATCCGACTTTGCGGGGATTGTGAATCAGACATTGCGGGGGGGGTGAATCAGACATTGCGAGGGGCTGAATCAGAAATTGCTGGGGGGTTGAATCAGACATTGCGGGGGGGAGAATCGGACATTGCGGGGGATTTAATCAGACATTGTGGGGGTGGGGAATCAGACATTGCGGGGGGGTGAATCAGATATTGCGGGGGGTGAATCAGTCATTGCGGGGGTTTAATCAGACAGTGCAGGGGGTGAATCAGACATTGTGGTGGGGTGAATCAGACATGGGGGTGTGAATCAGATATGGGGGGGTGGTGAATCAGACATTGCAGGGGGTGAATTAGACATTGCAGGGGGGTGAATCAAACATTGCGAGGGGTGAACCTGACATTTCGGGGGGTGAATCTGACATTTCGGGCGGTGAATCATATATTGCGGGGGGGTGAATCAGAAATTGTGGGGTTGGGCGTGAATCAGACATTGCGGGGTGAATCAGACATTGCGGGGGGCGAATCAGACATAGCGGGGGGTTAATCAAACATTGTGGGGGGGTGAATCAGAAATTGCTGGGGGGTAAATCAGACATTGCGGGGAGGTGAATCAGACATTGTGGGGTTGGGCGTGAACCAGACATTGCAGGGTGAATCAGACATTGCGGGGGTGAATCAGACATAGTGGGGGGTTAATCAAACATTGTGGGGGGGTGAATCAGAAATTGCGGGGGGGTGAATCAGAAATTGCGGGGGGGTAAATCAGACATTGCGGGGGAGCTGAATCAGGCATTGCGGGGGGGTGAATAAGATATTGCACAGCGAGAATCAGACAATGCGAGGCGAGTGAATCAGACATTGCAGGGGGTGAATCAGACATTGCGGGGGGAGAATCAGACATTGCAGGGGTGAATTAGACATTGCGGGGGGGTGAATCAGACATTGCGGGGGGTGAATCACACATTGCGGGGGGTGAATCAGACATTGCGGGGGATGCACCCGACATTGCGGGGGGTGAATCAGACATTGCAGGTGGTGAATCAGACATTGAGGGGAGTGAATCAGTTATTTCGGTGGGGGGGTGAATCAGACATTGCGGGGGTTCAATCAGACATTGCGGGGGGGTGAATCAGACATTGCGGGGGGTGAATCAGACATTGCGGGGGGTGAATCAGACATTGCAGGGGGGTGACTCAGACATTGCGGTAGGGTGAATCAGACATTGCGGGGGGTGAATCAGTCATAGCAGGGGGGCGAATCACACATTCCGGGGGTTGAATCAGACATTGCGGGGGGTGAATCAGACATTGCGGGGGGTGAATCAGACATTGCGGGGGGGGGTGAATTAGACATTGCGGGGTTGAATCAGACATTTCAGGGGGTGAATCAGACATTGCGGGGGCTGAATCAGACATTGCGGGGGGGTGAATTAGACATTGCGGGGGTTGTATCAAACATTGCAGGGGGTGAATCAGACATTGCGGGGGCTGAATCAGACATTGCGGGGGGTGAATCAGACATTGCTGGGTGTGAATCAGACATTGCGGGGGGGTGATTCAGACATTGCGGGGGGCTGAATCAGACATTGCGGGTGGGTGAATCAGACATTGCGGGGGGTGAATCAGACATTGCGGGAGAGGTGAATCTGACATTGTGGGGGGTGAATCAAACATTGCGGGGGGAGGATCAGACATTGCGGGGGTGATTCAGACCTTGCGGGGGTTGTGAATCAGACATTCCGGGGGGGGTAAATCAGGCATTGCGGGGGGTAAATCAGACATTGCGGGGGGGGTAAATCAGACATTGCGGGGGGGGTGAATCAAACATTGCTGGGTGGTAAATCAGACATTAAGGGGGGTGAATCAGAAATTGCGGGGTGAATCAGACATTGTGGGGGGGTGAATCTGACATTGCGGGGTGAATCAGACATTGCGGGGTTAATCAGACATTGTGGGGGGGTGAATCTGACATTGCGGGGTGAATCAGACATTGCGGGGTAAATCAGACATTGTGGGGAGTGAATCAGACATTGCGGGGGGTGAATCAGACATTGTGGGGGGTGAATCAGACATTGCGGGGGGTGAATCAGACATTGCGGGGGGTGAATCAGACATTGTGGGGGGTGAATCAGACATTGCGGGGAGGTAAATCAGATATTGCAGAGGGAGAATCAGACAATGCGGAGGGAGTGAATCAGACATTGCGGGGGGTGAATCAGACATTGCGGGGGGTGAATCAGACATTGCGGGGGGTGAATCAGACATTGCGGGGGGTGAATCAGACATTGCGGGGGGTGAATCAGACATTGCGGGGGGGTGAATCAGACATTGCGGGGGGTGAATCAGACATTGCGGGGGGGTGAATCAGACATTGCGGGGGGTGAATCAGACATTGCGGGGGGTGAATCAGACATTGCGGGGGGGTTAATCAGACATTGCGGGGCTGTTCCTTCGCCTACCCGGGTTGGAAAGTGCTGGTATTTTAGACTCCGGTGAGGGGCAACTCCTCACTTCTAACAGGATCTGTTAGCACGCATAGTCCGGCTGCTCCAAGCCTGTGCAAGAGCTGGAGGCTTCACCGTAAGGAATGGTCCTCGTGTTCCAGTTACAATGTCTCATCATTGGAAAGGCTCTGAGCTGCTGAATGTGTTTGGGATTGAGGGTGAGGGGCGGGGGGGAGGAGAAGAAAAGGGAAAGGAGCAAATATTATCATTTAAGTAACTATCTGAGCAAAAGATTTGATGAAAAGATATTAAATAAAAGGCTTTTTAAAAAATAAAAAAAAATTCAGCCAAGTAGAAAGTGGCTGAATTTCTTGCTTTGTGTTAAATATGGAGAGTTCTTGGGATCCTTTCATGGTATCTGTCTGTGCAGAATGACGTTGCCCTGACTGAAGTCAAGCGTACGTGTGTTCGGTGAATAGCAGAGATGAAATTTTTGTTGAACTTCTCGTCATAGTGTTTTAGTTTGTGTGAGTCTTTCTTAATATATTTCTTAAGACTAAAGGGATATGGGGAGAAAGCAGGGACAGGCAACTGACTTTGGATGATCAGCCATGTTCTCATTAAATGGCGGAACAGGCTCGAAGGGCCGAATGGCCTACTCCTGCTCCTATCTTCTATGTTTCTATGTTTCTATGAATCAGACATTGCGGGGGGGGTGAATCGGACATTGCGGGGGGGGTGAATCAGACCTTGCGGGGAGGTAAATCAGATATTGCAGAGGGAGAATCAGACAATGCGGAGGGAGTGAATCAGACATTGCGGGGGGTGAATCAGACATTGCGGGGGGTGAATCAGACATTGCGGGGAGTGAATCAGACATTGCGGGGGGTGAATCAGACATTGCGGGGGGGTTAATCAGACATTGCGGGGGGGTGAATCAGACATAGCAGGGGGAGTGAATCAGACATAGCGGGGTGGTGAATCCAAATTTGCGGGGGGGTGAATCAGACGTATCGGGGGGGTGAATCCGACTTTGCGGGGATTGTGAATCAGACATTGCGGGGGGGTGAATCAGACATTGCGAGGGGCTGAATCAGAAATTGCTGGGGGGTTGAATCAGACATTGCGGGGGGGAGAATCGGACATTGCGGGGGATTTAATCAGACATTGTGGGGGTGGGGAATCAGACATTGCGGGGGGGTGAATCAGATATTGCGGGGGGTGAATCAGTCATTGCGGGGGTTTAATCAGACAGTGCAGGGGGTGAATCAGACATTGTGGTGGGGTGAATCAGACATGGGGGTGTGAATCAGATATGGGGGGGTGGTGAATCAGACATTGCAGGGGGGTGAATTAGACATTGCAGGGGGGGTGAATCAAACATTGCGAGGGGTGAACCTGACATTTCGGGGGGTGAATCTGACATTTCGGGCGGTGAATCATATATTGCGGGGGGGTGAATCAGAAATTGTGGGGTTGGGCGTGAATCAGACATTGCGGGGTGAATCAGACATTGCGGGGGGCGAATCAGACATAGCGGGGGGTTAATCAAACATTGTGGGGGGGTGAATCAGAAATTGCTGGGGGGTAAATCAGACATTGCGGGGAGGTGAATCAGACATTGTGGGGTTGGGCGTTGAACCAGACATTGCAGGGTGAATCAGACATTGCGGGGGTGAATCAGACATAGTGGGGGGTTAATCAAACATTGTGGGGGGGTGAATCAGAAATTGCGGGGGGGTGAATCAGAAATTGCGGGGGGGTAAATCAGACATTGCGGGGGAGCTGAATCAGGCATTGCGGGGGGGTGAATAAGATATTGCACAGCGAGAATCAGACAATGCGAGGCGAGTGAATCAGACATTGCAGGGGGTGAATCAGACATTGCGGGGGAGAATCAGACATTGCAGGGGTGAATTAGACATTGCGGGGGGTGAATCAGACATTGCGGGGGGTGAATCACACATTGCGGGGGGTGAATCAGACATTGCGGGGGATGCACCCGACATTGCGGGGGGTGAATCAGACATTGCAGGTGGTGAATCAGACATTGAGGGGAGTGAATCAGTTATTTCGGTGGGGGGGTGAATCAGACATTGCGGGGGTTCAATCAGACATTGCGGGGGGGTGAATCAGACATTGCGGGGGGTGAATCAGACATTGCGGGGGGTGAATCAGACATTGCAGGGGGGTGACTCAGACATTGCGGTAGGGTGAATCAGACATTGCGGGGGGTGAATCAGTCATAGCAGGGGCGAATCACACATTCCGGGGGTTGAATCAGACATTGCGGGGGGTGAATCAGACATTGCGGGGGGTGAATCAGACATTGCGGGGGGGGTGAATTAGACATTGCGGGGGTTGAATCAGACATTTCAGGGGGTGAATCAGACATTGCGGGGGCTGAATCAGACATTGCGGGGGGTGAATTAGACATTGCGGGGGTTGTATCAAACATTGCAGGGGGTGAATCAGACATTGCGGGGGCTGAATCAGACATTGCGGGGGGTGAATCAGACATTGCTGGGTGTGAATCAGACATTGCGGGGGGGTGATTCAGACATTGCGGGGGGCTGAATCAGACATTGCGGGTGGGTGAATCAGACATTGCGGGGGTGAATCAGACATTGCGGGAGAGGTGAATCTGACATTGTGGGGGGTGAATCAAACATTGCGGGGGGAGGATCAGACATTGCGGGGGTGATTCAGACCTTGCGGGGGTTGTGAATCAGACATTCCGGGGGGGGTAAATCAGGCATTGCGGGGGGTAAATCAGACATTGCAGGGGGGGTAAATCAGACATTGCGGGGGGGGTGAATCAAACATTGCTGGGTGGTAAATCAGACATTAAGGGGGGTGAATCAGAAATTGCGGGGTGAATCAGACATTGTGGGGGGGTGAATCTGACATTGCGGGGTGAATCAGACATTGCGGGGTTAATCAGACATTGTGGGGGGGTGAATCTGACATTGCGGGGTGAATCAGACATTGCGGGGTAAATCAGACATTGTGGGGAGTGAATCAGACATTGCGGGGGGTGAATCAGACATTGTGGGGGGTGAATCAGACATTGCGGGGGGTGAATCAGACATTGCGGGGGGTGAATCAGACATTGCGGGGGGTGAATCAGACATTGCGGGGGGTGAATCAGACATTGCGGGGGGTGAATCAGACATTGAGGGGGGTGAATCAGACATTGCGGGGGGTGAATCAGACATTGCGGGGGGTGAATCAGAAATTGCGGGGGGTGAATCAGACATTGCGGGGGGTGAATCAGACATTGCGGGGGGTGAATCAGACATTGCGGGGGGTGAATCAGACATTGCGGGGGGTGAATCAGACATTGCGGGTGCTGAATCAGAAATTGCGGGGGGTGAATCAGACATTGTGGGGGGTGAATCAGACATTGCGGGGGGTGAATCAGACATTGTGGGGGGTGAATCAGACATTGCGGGGGGTGAATCAGACATTGCGGGGGGTGAATCAGACATTGCGGGGGCTGAATCAGAAATTGCGGGGGGTGAATCAGACATTGTGGGGGGTGAATCAGACATTGCGGGGGGTGAATCAGACATTGCGGGGGGGTGAATCAGACATTGCGGGGGGCTGAATCAGAAATTGCGGCGGGAGTAAATCGGACATTGCGGGGGTGAATCAGACCTTGCGGGGGGTGTGAATCAGACCTTGCGGGGGGTGTGAATCAGACATTGTGGGGGGGGTGCATCACACATTGCGGGTGGGTGTATCAGACATTGCGGGGGATGAATCAGTCATTGCGGGGGTTTAATCAGACATTGCAGCGGGTGAATCAGACATTGAGGGGTGAATCAGACATTGTGGTGGGGTGAATCAGACATGAGGGGGGTTGAATCAAACATTGCGGGGTGTGAAGTAGATATTGCGGGGGGTGTTGAATCAGACACAGCGGGGGGTTAATCAAACATTGTGGGGGGGTGAATAAGACATGGCGGGGGGGTGAATTAGACATTGCAGGGGGTGAATCAGACATTGCGGGGGGGTGAATCAGACATTGCAGGGGTGAATCAGACATTGCTGGGGTTGAATCAGACATTGCGGGGGGTGAATCACACGTTGCGGGTGGTGAATCAGACATTGCGGGTGATGAATCAGACATTGCGGGGGGGTGAATCAGACATTGCGGGGGGTGAATGAGACATTACGGGGGTTGAATCAGACATTGCGGGGGGTGAATCAGACATTGCAGTTGGGTGAATCTGACATTGCGGGGTGGGTGAATCAGACTTTGCGGGGGATGAATCAGACATTGCGGGGAGGTGAATCACACATTGTGGGGGGTGAATCAGACATTGCAGTGGGGTGAAAATGACGTTGCGGGGTGGGTAAATCAGACTTTGCGGGGATGAATCACACATTGCGGGTGATGAATCAGACATTGCGGGGTGGTTAATCAGACATTGCGGGGGGTGAATCAGACATTGCGGGGGTGAATTAGACATTGCGGGGGGTGAATCAGACATTGCAGGGGGGGTTAATCAGACATTGCGGGGGGTGAATCAGACACTGCAGGGGGTGAATCAGACATTGCGGGGGGTGAATCAGACATTGCGGGGGGTGAATCAGATATTGTGGGGGGGGAATCAAACACTGCAGGGGGTGAATCAGACATTGCGGGGGGTGACTCAGACATTGCGGGGGCTGAATCAGACATTGCGGGGGGTGAATCAGACATTGCAGGGGGTGAATCAGACATTGCCGGGGGGTCATTCAGACATTGCGGTGTGTGAATCAGACATTGCGGGAGAGAATCAGACATTGCGGGGGGTGAATCTGACATTGCGGGGTGTGAATCCGACATTGCGGGGGCTGAATCCGACATTGCGGGGGGTGAATCAGACATGGCGGGTGGTGTGAATCAGACATTGCAGGGGGTGAATCAGACATTGCGGGGGGTGAATCAGACATCGCGGGGGTGAATCAGGCATTGCGGGGGGTGAATCTGACATTGCGGGGGGGTCATTCAGACATTGCGGGGGGTGTGAATCAGACATTGCGGGAGTGAATCAGACATTGCGGGAGAGAATCAGACATTGCGGGGGGTGAATCTGACATTGCGGGGTGTGAATCCGACATTGCGGGGGCTGAATCCGACATTGCGGGGGGTGAATCAGACATGGCGGGTGGTGTGAATCAGACATTGCAGGGGGTGAATCAGACATTGCGGGGGGTGAATCAGACATCGCGGGGGTGAATCAGGCATTGCGGGGGGTGAATCAGACTTTGCGGGGTGTGAATCAGACATTGCGGGGGGGTGAATCAGACATTGCGGGGGGTGAATCAGACATCGCGGGGGGGGTGAATCAGACATTGCGGGGGGTGAATCAGACATTGCGGGGGGTGAATCAGACATTGCAGGGGGTGAATCAGACATCGCGGGGGGGTGAATCAGACATTGCGGGGGGTGAATCAGACATTGCGGGGGGTGAATCAGACATTGCAGGGGGTGAATCAGACATTGCGGGGGGTGAATCAGACTTTGCGGGGTGTGAATCAGACATTGCGGGGTGTGAATCAGACATTGCAGGGGGTGAATCAGACATGGCGGGGGGTGAATCAGACATCGCGGGGGGGTGAATCAGACATTGCGGGGGGTGAATCAGACATTGCGGGGGGTGAATCAGACATTGCAGGGGGTGAATCAGACATTGCGGGGGGTGAATCAAACATTGCAGGGGGTGAAACAGACATCGCGGGGGGAGGATCAGACATCGCGGGGGGGTGAATCAGACATTCCGGGGGTTGAATCAGACATTGCGGGGGGGTGACTCAGACATTATGGGGGGCGGGTGAATCAGACATTGCGGGGGGGGTGATTCAGACATTGCGGGGGGGTGAATCAGACATAGGGGGGTGAATTAGACATTGGGGGTAAATCAGACATTGCGGGGGGGTGACTCAGACATTATGGGGGGCGGGTGAATCAGACATTGCGGGGGGTGGTGGATCAGATATTGTGGTGGGGTGAATCAGACATAGGGGGGTGAATTAGACATTGGGGGTAAATCAGACATTGCGGGGGTGTGAATCAGACATTGCGGGGTGAATCAGATATTGCGGGGGAGTTAATCAGTCATTGCGGGGGGGGGTGGATCAGAAATTGCGGAGGGGTGAATCAGACATTGCGGGGGGGGTGAATCAGACGCTGCGGGGGGGGGTGAATCAGATATTGCGGGTGGTGAATCAGACATTGCGGGGGATGAATCAGACATTGCGGGTGGTGAATCATACATTGAGGGGGTTGAATCAGACATTGCGGGGGGCGAATCAGACCTTGCGGGGGTGTGAATCAGACATTGCGGGGGGTGAATCAGACATTGCGGGTGATGAATCAGACATTGCGGGTGGTGAATCAGACATTGCAGTGGGGTGAATCTGACATTGCGGGGTGGGTGAATCAGACTTTATGGGGGATGTATCAGACATTGCGGGGGGTGAATCAGATATTGCGAGGGGGGTTAATCAGACATTGTGGGGTTGGTGAATCAGACATTGCGGGGGGTGAATCAGACATTGTGGGGGTGGTGAATCAGACATTGCCGGGGGGTGAATCAGACATTGCGGTGTGTGAATCAGACATTGCGGGAGTGAATCAGACATTGCGGGAGAGAATCAGACATTGCGGGGGTGAATCTGACATTGCGGGGTGTGAATCCGACATTGCGGGGGCTGAATCCGACATTGCGGGGGGTGAATCAGACATGGCGGGGTGGTGAATCAGACATTGCGGGTGATGAGTCAGACATTGCGGGGGGGTGAATCAGACATCGCGGGGGTGTGAATCAGACATTGCGGGGGGTGAATCAGACATTGCAGGGGGTGAATCAGACATTGCAGGGGGTGAATCAGACATGGCGGGTGGTGAATCAGACATTGCGGGTGATGAGTCAGACATTGCGGGGGGGTGAATCAGACATCGCGGGGGTGTGAATCAGACATTGCGGGGGGTGAATCAGACATTGCGGGGGGTGAATCAGACATTGCAGGGGGTGAATCAGACATTGCGGGGGGTGAATCAGACTTTGCGGGGTGTGAATCAGACATTGCGGGGGGGTGAATCAGACATTGCGGGGGGTGAATCAGACATCGCGGGGGGGTGAATCAGACATTGCGGGGGGTGAATCAGACATTGCGGGGGGTGAATCAGACATTGCAGGGGGTGAATCAGACATCGCGGGGGGGTGAATCAGACATTGCGGGGGGTGAATCAGACATTGCGGGGGGTGAATCAGACATTGCAGGGGGTGAATCAGACATTGCGGGGGGTGAATCAGACTTTGCGGGGTGTGAATCAGACATTGCGGGGTGTGAATCAGACATTGCGGGGGGTGAATCAGACATCGCGGGGGGGTGAATCAGACATTGCGGGGGGTGAATCAGACATTGCGGGGGGTGAATCAGACATTGCAGGGGGTGAATCAGACATTGCGGGGGGTGAATCAGACATTGCAGGGGGTGAATCAGACATTGCGGGGGGTGAATCAGACTTTGCGGGGGGTGAATCAGACTTTGCGGGGGGTGAATCAGACATTGCGGGGGGTGAATCAGACTTTGCGGGGGGTGAATCAGACTTTGCGGGGTGTGAATCAGACATTGCGGGGTGTGAATCAGACATTGCGGGGGGTGAATCAGACATCGCGGGGGGAGGATCAGACATCGCGGGGGGGTGAATCAGACATTCCGGGGGTTGAATCAGACATTGCGGGGGGGGGTGATTCAGACATTGCGGGGGGTGAATCAGACATAGGGGGGTGAATTAGACATTGGGGGTAAATCAGACATTGCGGGGGGGTGACTCAGACATTATGGGGGGCGGGTGAATCAGACATTGCGGGGGGGGTGATTCAGACATTGCGGGGGGTGAATCAGACATAGGGGGGTGAATTAGACATTGGGGGTAAATCAGACATTGCGGGGGGGTGACTCAGACATTATGGGGGGCGGGTGAATCAGACATTGCGGGGGGTGGTGGATCAGATATTGTGGTGGGGTGAATCAGACATAGGGGGGTGAATTAGACATTGGGGGTAAATCAGACATTGCGGGGGTGTGAATCAGACATTGCGGGGTGAATCAGATATTGCGGGGGAGTTAATCAGTCATTGCGGGGGGGGTGGATCAGAAATTGCGGAGGGGTGAATCAGACATTGCGGGGGGGTGAATCAGACGCTGCGGGGGGGGTGAATCAGATATTGCGGGGGGTGAATCAGACATTGCGGGGGATGAATCAGACATTGCGGGTGGTGAATCATACATTGAGGGGGTTGAATCAGACATTGCGGGGGGCGAATCAGACCTTGCGGGGGTGTGAATCAGACATTGCGGGGGGTGAATCAGACATTGTGGGTGATGAATCAGACATTGCGGGTGATGAATCAGACATTGTGGGGGGGTGAATCAGACATTGCCGGGGTTGAATCAGACATTGCGGGTGGTGAATCAGACATTGCAGTGGGGTGAATCTGACATTGCGGGGTGGGTGAATCAGACTTTACGGGGGATGTATCAGACATTGCGGGGGGTGAATCAGATATTGCGAGGGGGTTAATCAGACATTGTGGGGTTGGTGAATCAGACATTGCGGGGGGTGAATCAGACATTGTGGGGGGTGGTGAATCAGACATTGCAGTGGGGTGAATCTGACATTGCGAGGTGGGTGAATCAGACTTTGCAGGGGATGTATCAGACATTGCGGGGGGTGAATCAGATATTGCGGGGGGGTTAATCAGACATTGTGGGGGGGGGTGAATCTGACATTGCGGGTGTGTGAATCAGACATTGCGGGGGGTGAATCAGACATTGCGGGGGGGTGAATCAGACATTGCGGTGGGGTGAATCAGACATTGCGGGGGGTGAATCAGACATTGCAGGGGGGTGAATCAGACATTGCGGGGGGGGTGAATCAGACATTGCGGGGGGTGAATCAGACATTGCAGGGGGTGAATCAGACATTGCGGGGGGTGAATCAGACATTGCGGTGGGGTGAATCAGACATTGCGGGGGGTGAATCAGACATTGCAGGGGGTGAATCAGACATTGCGGGGGGGTGAATCAGACATTGCGGGGGGGGAATCAGACATTGCAGGGGGTGAATCAGACATTGCGGGGGGGTGAATCAGACATTGCGGGGGGTGAATCAGACATTGCGGGGGGTGAATCAGACATTGCGGGGGGTGAATCAGACATTGCAGGGGGTGAATCAGACATTGCCGGGGGGTGAATCAGACATTGCGGGGGGGTGAATCAGACATTGCGGGGGGGTGAATCAGACATTGCGGGGGGTGAATCAGACATTGCGGGGGGTGAATCAGACATTGCGGGGGGTGAATCAGACATTGCGGGGGGTGAATCAGACATTGCGGGGGGTGAATCAGATCAGACATTGCGGGGGGTGAATCAGACATTGCAGGGGGTGAATCAGACATTGCGGGGGGTGAATCAGACATTGCGGGGGGTGAATCAGACATTGCAGGGGGTGAATCAGACATTGCCGGGGGTGAATCAGACATTGCGGGGGGGTGAATCAGACATTGCGGGGGGTGAATCAGACATTGCGGGGGTAAATCAGACATTGCAGGGGGTGAATCAGACATTGCGGGGGTAAATCAGACATTGCAGGGGGTGAATCAGACATTGCGGGGGGTGAATCAGACATTGCGGGGGGTGAATCAGACATTGCAGGGGGTGAATCAGACATTGCGGGGGTAAATCAGACATTGCAGGGGGTGAATCAGACATTGCGGGGGTAAATCAGACATTGCAGGGGGTGAATCAGACATTGCGGGGGGTGAATCAGACATTGCTGGGGGTGAATCAGACATTGCGGGGGGGTGAATCAGACATTGCGGTGGGGTGAATCAGACATTGCGGGGGGTGAATCAGACATTGCGGGGGGTGAATCAGACATTGCAGGGGGTGAATCAGACATTGCGGGGGTAAATCAGACATTGCAGGGGGTGAATCAGACATTGCGGGGGTAAATCAGACATTGCAGGGGGTGAATCAGACATTGCGGTGGGTGGATCAGACATTGCGGGGGGTGAATCAGACATTGCGGGGGCTGGATCAGACATTGCGGGGGGTGAATCAGACGTTGCGGGGGGAGAATCAGACATTGCGGGGGGTGATCAGACATTGCGGGGGGTGAATCAGATCGTTGCGGGGGGAGAATCAGACATTGCAGGGGTGAATCAGACGTTGCGGGGGAGAATCAGACATTGCGGGGGGTGGATCAGACATTGCGGGGGGTGAATCAGACATTGCGGGGGGTGGATCAGACATTGCGGTGTTGAATCAGACATTGCGGGGGGTGAATCAGACATTGCGGGGGGTGAATCAGTCGTTGCGGGGGGTGAATCAGACATTGCGGGGGGTGAATCAGACATTGCGGGGGGTGACTCAGACATTGCGGGGGGGTTATTCAGACATTGTGGGGGAGGTGAATCAGACATTGCGGGGGGTGAATCAGACATTGCGGGGGGTGACTCAGACATTGCGGGGGTGAATCAGACATTGCGGGGGAGAATCAGACATTGCGGGGGGTGAATCAGACATTGCGGGGGGTGACTCAGACATTGCGGGGGGGTTATTCAGACATTGCGGTGTGGTTAATCAGACATTGCGGGGGTGAATCTGACATTGCGGGGGGTGAATCAGACATTGCGGGGGGTGAATCAGACATTGCAGTGGTGAATCAGACCTTGCGAGGGGTGAATCATACATTGCGGGGGTGAATCAGACATTGCGGGGGGTGAATCAGACATTGCGGGGGGTGAATCAGACATTGCGGGGGGTGAATCAGACATTGCGGGGGTGAATCAGACATTGCAGGGTGGTTAATCAGACTTTGCGGGGGGTGAATCAGACATTGCAATGGGGTGGGTGAATCAGACTTTGCAGGGGATGAATCAAACATTGCGGGGGGTGAATCAGACATTGCGGGGGGTGAATCAGACATTGCGGGGGGTGAATCAGACATTGCGGGGGGTGAATCAGACTTTGCGGGGTGTGAATCAGACATTGCGATGGGGTGAATCTGACATTGCGGGG
Source organism: Somniosus microcephalus (assembly GCF_052327205.1). Taxonomy (NCBI): domain Eukaryota; kingdom Metazoa; phylum Chordata; class Chondrichthyes; order Squaliformes; family Somniosidae; genus Somniosus; species Somniosus microcephalus. The sequence continues at coordinate 1,077,368 of NC_140996.1, read as the reverse complement.
TGGGTGAATCAGACTTTGCAGGGGATGAATCAGACATTGCGGGGGGTGAATCAGGCATTGCAGGGTGGTTAATCAGACATTGTGGGGGGTGAATCAGACATTGCGGGGGGTGAATCAGACATTGCGGGGGGTGAATCAGACATTGCAGTGGTGAATCAGACCTTGCGAGGGGTGAATCATACATTGCGGGGGGTGAATCAGACATTGCGGGGTGTGAATCAGACATTGCGGGGGGATGAATCAGACATTGCAGGGGGTGAATCAGACGTTGCGGGGAGGTGAATCAGACATTGTGGGGTTGGGCGTGAACCAGACATTGCAGGGTGAATCAGACATTGCGGGGGTGAATCAGACATAGTGGGGGGTTAATCAAACATTGTGGGGGGGTGAATCAGAAATTGCGGGGGGTGAATCAGAAATTGCGGGGGGGTAAATCAGACATTGCGGGGGAGCTGAATCAGGCATTGCGGGGGGGTGAATAAGATATTGCACAGCGAGAATCAGACAATGCGGGGGGAGTGAATCAGACATTGCAGGGGGTGAATCAGACATTGCGGGGGTGGAATCAGACATTGCCAGGGGTGAATCAGACATTGCGGGGGGTGAATCAGACATTGCGGGGGGTGAATCAAACATTGCAGTGGTGAATCAGATCTTGCGAGGGGTGAATCATACATTGCGGGGGGTGAATCAGACATTGCGGGGTGTGAATCAGACATTGCAGGGTGTGAATCAGACATTGCAATGGGGTGAATCTGACATTGCGGGGTGGGTGAATCAGACTTTGCAGGGGATGAATCAGACATTGCGGGGGGTGAATCAGACATTGCGTGGTGGTTAATCAGACATTGCGGGGGGTGAATCAGACATTGCGGGGGGTGAATTAGACATTGCGGGGGGTGAATCAGACCTTGCGAGGGGTGAATCAGACCTTGCGTGGGGTGAATCAGACATTGCGGGGGTGAATCAGACATTGTGGTGGGTTGAATCAGACATGGGGTGGGTGAATCAGACATAGGGGGGTGAATCAGTCATTGCGGGGTTTGAATCAGACATTGTGGGGGGGGTGAATCAGACATTGCGGGGGGTGAACCTGACATTTTGGGGGGGTGAATCATACATTGCGGGGGGGTGAATCAGACTTTGCGGGGGGGGTGAATCAGACATTGCGGGGGGTGAATCAGACATTGCGGGTGATGAATCAGACATTGTGGGGGGTGAATCAGACATTGCCGGGGTTGAATCAGACATTGCGCGTGGTGAATCAGACATTGCAGTGGGGTGAATCTGACATTGCGGGGTGGGTGAATCAGACTTTGCGGGGGATGTATCAGACATTGCGGGGGGTGAATCAGACGTTGCGGGTGGTGAATCAGACATTGCGGGTGATGAATCATACATTGTGGGGGGTTGAATCAGACATTGCCGGGGTTGAATCAGACATTGCGCGTGGTGAATCAAACATTGCAGTGGGGTGAATCTGACATTGCGGGGTGGGTGAATCAGACTTTGCGGGGGATGTATCAGACATTGCGGGGGGTGAATCAGACATTGCGGGGGGGTTAATCAGACATTGCGGGGGTGGTGAATCAGACATTGCGGGGGGTGAATCAGTCATTGCGGAGGTTTAATCAGACAGTGCGGGGGGGTGAAACTGACATTGCGGGTGTGTGAATCAGACATTGCCGGGGGGTGAATAGACATTGTGGGGGGTGAATCAGACATTGCGGGGGGGTTAATCAGACATTGCGGGGCTGTTCCTTCGCCTACCCGGGTTGGAAAGTGCTGGTATTTTAGACTCCGTTGAGGGGCAACTCCTCACTTCTAACAGGATCTGTTAGCACGCATAGTCCGGCTGCTCCAAGCCTGTGCAAGAGCTGGAGGCTTCACCGTAAGGAATGGTCCTCGTGTCCCAGTTACAATGTCTCATCATTGGAAAGGCTCTGAGCTGCTGAATGTGTTTGGGATTGGGAGTGAGGGGCGGGGGGGAGGAGAAGAAAAGGGAAAGGAGCAATTATTATCATTTAAGTAACTATCTGAGCAAAAGCTTTGATGGAAAGATATTAAATAAAAGGCTTTTTAAAAAATAAAAAAAAATTCAGCCAAGTAGAAAGTGGCTGAATTTCTTGTTTTGTGTTAAATATGGAGAGTTCTTGGGATCCTTTCATGGTATCTGTCTGTGCAGAATGACGTTGCCCTGAATTAAGTCAAGCGTACGTGTGTTCGGTGAATAGCAGAGATGAAATTTTTGTTGAACTTCTCGTCCTAGTGTTTTAGTTTGTGTGAGTCTTTCTTAATATATTTCTTAAGACTAAAGGGATATGGGGAGAAAGCAGGGACAGGCTACTGACTTTGGATGATCAGCCATGATCTCATTAAATGGCGGAACAGGCTCAAAGGGCCGAATGGCCTACTCCTGCTCCTATCTTCTATGTTTCTATGTTTCTTTGAATCAGACATTGCGGGGGGAGTGAATCAGACCCTGCGGGGGGTGAATCAGACATTGCGGGGAGGGTTAATCAGACATTGCGGGGGGTGAATCAGACATTGCGGGGGGTGAATCAGGCATAGCAGGGGGAGTGAATCAGACATTGCGGGGGTGAATCAGACATTGGGGGGGTGAATCAGACATAGCAGGGGGAGTGAATCAGACATTGCGGGGGTGAATCGGACATTCCGGGGCTTTAATCAGACATTGCGAGGGGTGAACCTGACATTGCGGGGTGGGTGAATCAGACTTTGCGGGGGATGTATCAGACATTGCGGGGGGTGAATCAGACATTGCGGGGGGGTTAATCAGACATTGCGGGGGTGGTGAATCAGACATTGCGGGGGGTGAATCAGTCATTGCGGAGGTTTAATCAGACAGTGCCGGGGGGTGAAACTGACATTGCGGGTGTGTGAATCAGACATTGCCGAGGGGTGAATAGACATTGTGGGGGGTGAATCAGACATTGCGGGGGGGTTAATCAGACATTGCGGGGCTGTTCCTTCGCCTACCCGGGTTGGAAAGTGCTGGTATTTTAGACTCCGTTGAGGGGCAACTCCTCACTTCTAACAGGATCTGTTAGCACGCATAGTCCGGCTGCTCCAAGCCTGTGCAAGAGCTGGAGGCTTCACCGTAAGGAATGGTCCTCGTGTCCCAGTTACAATGTCTCATCATTGGAAAGGCTCTGAGCTGCTGAATGTGTTTGGGATTGGGAGTGAGGGGCGGGGGGGAGGAGAAGAAAAGGGAAAGGAGCAATTATTATCATTTAAGTAACTATCTGAGCAAAAGCTTTGATGGAAAGATATTAAATAAAAGGCTTTTTAAAAAATAAAAAAAAGTTCAGCCAAGTAGAAAGTGGCTGAATTTCTTGTTTTGTGTTAAATATGGAGAGTTCTTGGGATCCTTTCATGGTATCTGTCTGTGCAGAATGACGTTGCCCTGAATTAAGTCAAGCGTACGTGTGTTCGGTGAATAGCAGAGATGAAATTTTTGTTGAACTTCTCGTCCTAGTGTTTTAGTTTGTGTGAGTCTTTCTTAATATATTTCTTAAGACTAAAGGGATATGGGGAGAAAGCAGGGACAGGCTACTGACTTTGGATGATCAGCCATGATCTCATTAAATGGCGGAACAGGCTCGAAGGGCCGAATGGCCTACTCCTGCTCCTATCTTCTATGTTACTATGTTTCTTTGAATCAGACATTGCGGGGGGGGTGAATCAGACATTGCGGGGGGAGTGAATCAGACCTTGCGGGGGGTGAATCAGACATTGCGGGGAGGGTTAATCAGACATTGCGGGGGGTGAATCAGACATTGCGGGGGGTGAATCAGGCATAGCAGGGGGAGTGAATCAGACATTGCGGGGGTGAATCAGACATTGGGGGGTGAATCAGACATAGCAGGGGGAGTGAATCAGACATTGCGGGGGTGAATCGGACATTCCGGGGCTTTAATCAGACATTGTGAGGGTGGTGAATCAGACATTGTGGTGGGGTGAATCAGACATGGGGGGGGTGAATCAGACATTGCGAGGGGTGAACCTGACATTTCAGGGGGTGAATCTGACATTTCGGGCAGTGAATCATACATTGCGGGGGGGTGAATCAGACATTGTGGGGTTGGGCGTGAATCAGAAATTGCGGGGGGTGAATCAGACATAGCGGGGGGTTAATCAAACATTGTGGGGGGGTGAATCAGAAATTGCGGGGGGGTAAATCAGACATTGCGGGGGGCTGAATCAGACATTGCGGGGGTTGAATCAGACCTTGCGGGGTTGGGGGAGAATCAGACATTGCGGGGGAAGTGAATCAGGCATTGCGGGGGGGTGTATCAGATATTGCAGATTGAGAATCAGACAATGCAGGGGGAGTGAATCAGACATTGCGGGGGGTGAATCAGACATTGCGGGGGTGGAATCAGACATTGCCAGGGGTGAATCAGACATTGCGGTGGGTGAATCAGACATTGCGGGTGGTGAATCAGACATTGCGGGTGGTGAATCAGACATTGCGGGTGGTGAATCGGACATTGCGGGGGGTGAATCTGGCATTGCGGGGGTTGAATCAAACTTTGCGGAGGGGGGGAATCAGACATTGCGGGGGGGGTGAATCAGACATTGCAGGGGGTGAATCAGACATTACGGGGGGGTGAATCAGATATTGCTGGGAGGTGAATCAGATATTGCGGGGGGGTGAATCAGACATTGCGGGGGGGGAATCAGACATTGCCGGGGGGTGAATCAGATATTGCAGGGGGAGAATCAGACAATGTGGGGGGAGTGAATCAGACATTGCGGGGGGTGAATCAGACATTGCGGGGGATGAATCAGACATTGCGGGGGGTGGATCTGACATTGCGGGGGGTGAATCTGACATTGCGGGGGGTGAATCAAATATTGCGGGGGTTGAATCAGACATTGCGGGGGTTGAATCAGACATTGCCGGGGTGAATCAGACATTGCGGTGGGTGAATCAGACATTGCGGGTGGTGAATCAGACATTGCGGCTGGTGAATCATACATTGCGGGGGGTGAATCAGACATTGCGGTGGGTGAATCAGACATTGCGGGTGGTGAATCAGACATTGCCGGGGTGAATCAGACATTGCGGTGGGTGAATCAGACATTGCGGGTGGTGAATCAGACATTGCGGCTGGTGAATCATACATTGCGGGTGGTGAATCGGGCATTGCGGCGGGGTGAATTTGGCATTGCGGGGGTTGAATCAGACATTGCGGGGGGGTTAATCAGACATTGCGGGGGGTGAATCAAACTTTGCGGAGGGGGTGAAACAGACATTGCGGGGAGGGTGAATTAGACATTGCGGGGGGGGTGAATCAGACCTTGCGGGGGGTGAATCAGACATTGCGGGGAGGGTTAATCAGACATAGCAGGGGGAGTGAATCAGACATTGCGGGGGTGAATCGGACATTGCGGGGGATTTAATCAGACATTGTGAGGGTGGTGAATCAGACATTGTGGTGGGGTGAATCAGACATGGGGGGGTGAATCAGACATTGCGAGGGGTGAACCTGCCATTTCGGGGGGTGAATCTGAGATTTCGGGCAGTAAATCATACATTGCGGGGGGGTGAATCAGACATTGTGGGGTTGAGCGTGAATCAGAAATTGCGGGGGGTGAATCAGACATTGCGGGGAGGGTGAATTAGACATTGCGGGGGTTGAATCAGACATTGCAGGGGGGTGAATTAGACATTGCGGGAGTTGAATCAGACATTGCAGGGGGTGAATCAGACATTGCGGGGGGGTGAATCAGATATTGCTGGGAGGTGAATCAGATATTGCGGGGGGGGTGAATCAGACATTGCGGGGGTGAATCAGACCATGCGGGGGGTGTGAATCAGACATTGCGGGGCGGGGGGGTGAATCAGACATTTCGGGGGGGTGAATCGGACATTGCGGGGGGTGAATCAGACATTGCGGGGTCTGATCCAGACACTGCGTGGGGGTGAATCAGACATTGAGCTCGGGGTGAATCAGACATTGCGGTGGGTGAATCAGACATTGCGGGTGGTGAATCAGACATTGCGGGTGGTGAATCGGACATTGCGGCGGGGTGAATCTGGCATTGCGGGGGTTGAATCAGACATTGTGGGGGTGGTGAATCTGATATTGCGGGAGGTGAATCAAACATTGCGGGGGGTGAATCAGACATTGCGGGCGGTGAATCAGACATTGCGGGGTCTGATCCAGACACTGCGTGGGGGTGAATCAGACATTGAGCTCGGGGTGAATCAGACATTGCGGTGGGTGAATCAGACATTGCGGGTGGTGAATCAGACATTGCGGGTGGTGAATCGGACATTGCGGCGGGGTGAATCTGGCATTGCGGGGGTTGAATCAGACATTGCGGGAGGGTTAATCAGACATTGCGGGGGGTGAATCAAACTTTGCGGAGGGGTGAATCAGACATTGCGGCGGGGGTGAATTAGACATTGCGGGCATTGAATCAGACATTGCAGGGGGGTGAATCAGATATTGCTGGGAGGTGAATCAGATATTGCGGGGGGGGTGAATCAGACATTGCGGGGGTGAATCAGACCTTGCGGGGGGTGTGAATCAGACATTGCCGTGCGGGGGGGTGAATCAGACATTGCGGGGGGTGAATCGGACATTGCGGGGGGGTTAATCAGACATTGTGGGTTGGTGAATCTGACATTGTGGGAGGTGAATCAGACATTGCGGGGGGTGAATCAGACATTGCGGGGGGTGAATCAGACATTGCGGGGGGTGAATCAGACATTGCGGGTGGTGAATCAGACATTGCGGGGTTTGAATCAGACACTGCGTGGGGGTGAATCAGACATTGCGGGGGGTGAATCAGACATTGCGGGGGGTGAATCAGACATTGCGGGGGGTGAATCAGACATTGCGGGTGGTGAATCAGACATTGTGGGGTTTGAATCAGACACTGCGTGGGGGTGAATCAGACATTGCGGGGGAGTGAATAAGACATAGCGTGGGGATGAATCAGACATTGCGGGGATTGTGAATCAGACATTTCGGGGGGGGTGAATCAGACATTGCGGGGGGTGGGGTGAATCAGACATTGCTGGGGGTGAATCAGACATTGCGGGTGGCTGGGTGAATCAGACATGGCGGGTTGGTTAATCAGACATTGCGGGGGATGAATCAGACATTGCGGGGGTTGGGGTGCATCAAACATTGTGGGGATGTGAATCAGACATTGCGGGGGGTGAATCAAACATTGCGGGGGTGAATCAGACATTGCGGGGTGTGATCAGACATTGCGGGGGGTGAATCAGCCATAGCGGGGGGGTGAATCAGACATCGCGGGGGGGTGACTCAGATGTTGTGATGGGTGAATCAGACATTGCGAGGGGTGAATCAGACATTGCAGGGGGTTGAATCAGACATTGCGTGGGGTGAATCAGAAGTTGCGATGGGTGAATCAGACATTGAGGGGTGTGACTCAGACGTTGCGATGGGAGAATCAGACATTGCGGTGGGGTGAATCAGACATTGCGGAGGGTGAATCAGTCATAGCGGGGGGGTGATTCAGACATTTTGGGGGGGTGAATTAGACATTGCGGAGGTTGAATCAGACATAGCGGGGGGGTGATTCAGACATTGTGGGGGGGGTGAATTAGACATTGCGGGGGTTGAATCAGACATAGCGGGGGGGGTGAATCAGACATTGCGGGGGGGTGAATTAGACATTGCGGGGGGGGGAATTAGACATTGCGAGGTGTGAATCAGACATTGCCGGGGGGGTGAATCAGACATTGCGGGGGGGGTGATTCAGACATTGCCGGGGGGTGAATCAGACATTGTGGTGGGGTGAATCAGACATTGCGGGGTGAATCAGACATTGTGGTGGGGTATATCAGACATGGGGGGGTGAATCAGACATGGGGGGGTGAATCAGACATTGCGGGGGGCTGAATCAGACATTGGGGGGGTGAATCAGACATTGCGGGGTGTGAATCAGACATTGATAGGGGGGTGAACCTGACATTTCAGGGGGTGAATCTGACATTTCGTGGGGTGAATCAGACATTGCGGGGGGTGAATCAGACATTGCGGGGAGGGTGAATTAGACATTGCGGGGGTTGAATCAGACATTGCAGGGGGGTGAATTAGACATTGCGGGAGTTGAATCAGACATTGCAGGGGGTGAATCAGACATTGCGGGGGGGTGAATCAGATATTGCTGGGAGGTGAATCAGATATTGCGGGGGGGGTGAATCAGACATTGCGGGGGTGAATCAGACCATGCGGGGTGTGTGAATCAGACATTGCGGGGCGGGGGGGTGAATCAGACATTTCGGGGGGGTGAATCGGACATTGCGGGGGGTTAATCAGACATTGTGGGGGTGGTGAATCTGATATTGCGGGAGGTGAATCAAACATTGCGGGGGGTGAATCAGACATTGCGGGGGGTGAATCAGACATTGCGGGTGGTGAATCAGACATTGCGGGGTCTGATCCAGACACTGCGTGGTGGTGAATCAGACATTGAGCTCGGGGTGAATCAGACATTGCGGTGGGTGAATCAGACATTGCGGGTGGTGAATCAGACATTGCGGGTGGTGAATCGGACATTGCGGCGGGGTGAATCTGGCATTGCGGGGGTTGAATCAGACATTGCGGGAGGGTTAATCAGACATTGCGGGGGGTGAATCAAACTTTGCGGAGGGGGTGAATCAGACATTGCGGCGGGGGTGAATTAGACATAGATACATAGATACATAGAAGATAGGAGCAGGAGTAGGCCATTCGGCCCTTCGTGCCTGCTCCGCCATTTAATGAGATCATGGCTGATCCTTTAATTCAGTATCCCGTCCCCGCCTTCTCTCCGTAACCCTTAACCCCTTTTGCCCGTAGAAATATATCTAATTCCCTCTTAAATATATTTAATGAGTTGGCGTACACTGCCCTCTGTGGCAATGAGTTCCACAGGTTCACCACTCTCTGAGTGAAGAAATTCCCCCTCATCTCTGTCCTAAATGGTTTAGCCCTTATCCTTAAATTATGTCCTCTAGTTCTGTTCTCACCCGCCAAGGGAAACATTCCTTCTGCATCCAGTCTGTCTAGACCTGTCAGAATTTTATACACTTCTATGAGGTCCCCTCTCAATCTTCTAAACTCCAGTGTGTACATCCCTAAACTACATAGTCTCTCCTCATAGGTCATTCCCGCCATTCCTGGTATCAGCCTGGTGAATCGCCGCTGCACCCCCTCCATGGCAAGAACATCCTTCCTCAGATGAGGCGACCAAAACTGTACACAGTACTCGAGGTGTGGTCTCACCAGTGCCCTGTACAGCTGCAGCAAGGTATCCCTGTTCCTGTATTCTAACCCTTTTGCTATGAAGGCCAGCATACCGTTTGCCTTCTTGACCGCCTGTTGCACCTGCATGCTCGCCTTCAGTGACTGGTGTACAAGAACACCCAGGTCTCTCTGTACTTCCCCCTCTCCCAATCTATTGCCATTTAAATAATAATTTGCCCTCCCGTTCCTGCACCCAAGGTGGATAACTTCGCACTTGTCCACATTATAGTGCATCTGCCATTTATCCGCCCAATCGCCCAGTCTGTCCAAATCGCTCTGGAGCTTCCTGGTCTCTTCCTCTGAGCCCACCCCACCTCCTAGTTTAGTGTCGTCTGCAAATTTGGAAATGCTGCATCCGACTCCCTGATCCAGGTCATTAATGTAAATTGTGAACAGCTGGGGGCCCAGGACAGATCCCTGTGGTACCCCACTTGTTACTGCGGGCATTGAATCAGACATTGCAGGGGGGTGAATTAGACATTGCGGGAGTTGAATCAGACATTGCAGGGGGTGAATCAGATATTGCTGGGAGGTGAATCAGATATTGCGGGGGGGGTGAATCAGACATTGCGGGGGTGAATCAGACCTTGCGGGGGGTGTGAATCAGACATTGCCGTGCGGGGGGGTGAATCAGACATTGCGGGGGGTGAATCGGACATTGCGGGGGGTGAATCAGACATTGCGGGTGGTGAATCAGACATTGTGGGGTTTGAATCAGACACTGCGTGGGGGTGAATCAGACATTGCGGGGGAGTGAATAAGACATAGCGTGGGGATGAATCAGACATTGCGGGGATTGTGAATCAGACATTTCGGGGGGGGTGAATCAGACATTGCGGGGGGTGGGGTGAATCAGACATTGCTGGGGGTGAATCAGACATTGCGGGTGGCTGGGTGAATCAGACATGGCGGGGTGGTTAATCAGACATTGCGGGGGATGAATCAGACATTGCGGGGGTTGGGGTGCATCAAACATTGTGGGGATGTGAATCAGACATTGCGGGGGGTGAATCAAACATTGCGGGGGTGAATCAGACATTGCGGGGTGTGATCAGACATTGCGGGGGGTGAATCAGCCATAGCGGGGGGGTGAATCAGACATCGCGGGGGGGTGACTCAGATGTTGTGATGGGTGAATCAGACATTGCGAGGGGTGAATCAGACATTGCAGGGGGTTGAATCAGACATTGCGTGGGGTGAATCAGAAGTTGCGATGGGTGAATCAGACATTGAGGGGTGTGACTCAGACGTTGCGATGGGAGAATCAGACATTGCGGTGGGGTGAATCAGACATTGCGGAGGGTGAATCAGTCATAGCGGGGGGGTGATTCAGACATTTTGGGGGGGTGAATTAGACATTGCGGAGGTTGAATCAGACATAGCGGGGGGGTGATTCAGACATTGTGGGGGGGGTGAATTAGACATTGCGGGGGTTGAATCAGACATAGCGGGGGGGGTGAATCAGACATTGCGGGGGGGTGAATTAGACATTGCGGGGGGGGGAATTAGACATTGCGGGGGGGGGAATTAGACATTGCGAGGTGTGAATCAGACATTGCCGGGGGGGTGAATCAGACATTGCGGGGGGGGTGATTCAGACATTGCGAGGTGTGAATCAGACATTGCCGGGGGGTGAATCAGACATTGTGGTGGGGTATATCAGACATGGGGGGGTGAATCAGACATGGGGGGGTGAATCAGACATTGCGGGGTGAATCAGACATTGTGGTGGGGTATATCAGACATGGGGGGGTGAATCAGACATGGGGGGGTGAATCAGACATTGCGGGGGGCTGAATCAGACATTGGGGGGGTGAATCAGACATTGCGGGGTGTGAATCAGACATTGATAGGGGGGTGAACCTGACATTTCAGGGGGTGAATCTGACATTTCGTGGGGTGAATCAGACATTGCGGGGGGTGAATCAGACATTGCGGGGAGGGTGAATTAGACATTGCGGGGGTTGAATCAGACATTGCAGGGGGGTGAATTAGACATTGCGGGAGTTGAATCAGACATTGCAGGGGGTGAATCAGACATTGCGGGGGGGTGAATCAGATATTGCTGGGAGGTGAATCAGATATTGCGGGGGGGGTGAATCAGACATTGCGGGGGTGAATCAGACCATGCGGGGTGTGTGAATCAGACATTGCGGGGCGGGGGGGTGAATCAGACATTTCGGGGGGGTGAATCGGACATTGCGGGGGGTTAATCAGACATTGTGGGGGTGGTGAATCTGATATTGCGGGAGGTGAATCAAACATTGCGGGGGGTGAATCAGACATTGCGGGGGGTGAATCAGACATTGCGGGTGGTGATTCAGACATTGCGGGGTCTGATCCAGACACTGCGTGGGGGTGAATCAGACATTGAGCTCGGGGTGAATCAGACATTGCGGTGGGTGAATCAGACATTGCGGGTGGTGAATCAGACATTGCGGGTGGTGAATCGGACATTGCGGCGGGGTGAATCTGGCATTGCGGGGGTTGAATCAGACATTGCGGGAGGGTTAATCAGACATTGCGGGGGGTGAATCAAACTTTGCGGAGGGGGTGAATCAGATATTGCTGGGAGGTGAATCAGATATTGCGGGGGGGGTGAATCAGACATTGCGGGGGTGAATCAGACCTTGCGGGGGGTGTGAATCAGACATTGCCGTGCGGGGGGGTGAATCAGACATTGCGGGGGGTGAATCGGACATTGCGGGGGGTGAATCAGACATTGCGGGTGGTGAATCAGACATTGTGGGGTTTGAATCAGACACTGCGTGGGGGTGAATCAGACATTGCGGGGGAGTGAATAAGACATAGCGTGGGGATGAATCAGACATTGCGGGGATTGTGAATCAGACATTTCGGGGGGGGTGAATCAGACATTGCGGGGGGTGGGGTGAATCAGACATTGCTGGGGTGAATCAGACATTGCGGGTGGCTGGGTGAATCAGACATGGCGGGGTGGTTAATCAGACATTGCGGGGGATGAATCAGACATTGCGGGGGTTGGGGTGCATCAAACATTGTGGGGATGTGAATCAGACATTGCGGGGGGTGAATCAAACATTGCGGGGGTGAATCAGACATTGCGGGGTGTGATCAGACATTGCGGGGGGTGAATCAGCCATAGCGGGGGGGTGAATCAGACATCGCGGGGGGGTGACTCAGATGTTGTGATGGGTGAATCAGACATTGCGAGGGGTGAATCAGACATTGCAGGGGGTTGAATCAGACATTGCGTGGGGTGAATCAGAAGTTGCGATGGGTGAATCAGACATTGAGGGGTGTGACTCAGACGTTGCGATGGGAGAATCAGACATTGCGGTGGGGTGAATCAGACATTGCGGAGGGTGAATCAGTCATAGCGGGGGGGTGATTCAGACATTTTGGGGGGGTGAATTAGACATTGCGGAGGTTGAATCAGACATAGCGGGGGGGTGATTCAGACATTGTGGGGGGGGTGAATTAGACATTGCGGGGGTTGAATCAGACATAGCGGGGGGGGTGAATCAGACATTGCGGGGGGGTGAATTAGACATTGCGGGGGGGGGAATTAGACATTGCGGGGGGGGGAATTAGACATTGCGAGGTGTGAATCAGACATTGCCGGGGGGGTGAATCAGACATTGCGGGGGGGGTGATTCAGACATTGCGAGGTGTGAATCAGACATTGCCGGGGGGTGAATCAGACATTGTGGTGGGGTGAATCAGACATTGCGGGGTGAATCAGACATTGTGGTGGGGTATATCAGACATGGGGGGGTGAATCAGACATGGGGGGGTGAATCAGACATTGCGGGGGGCTGAATCAGACATTGGGGGGGTGAATCAGACATTGCGGGGTGTGAATCAGACATTGATAGGGGGGTGAACCTGACATTTCAGGGGGTGAATCTGACATTTCGTGGGGTGAATCAGACATTGCTGGGGGTGAATCAGACATTGCGAGGGGTAAATTAGACATTGCGGGTGGTGAATCAGACATTGCGGGTGGTGAATCAGACATTGCGGGGGTTGAATCAGACATTGCGTGGGGTGAATCAGACATTGCAGTGGAGTGAATCTGACTTTGCGGGGTGGGTGATTCAGACTTTGCGGGGGATGAATCAGAGATTGCGGGGGGGTGAATCGGACATTGCGGGGGTGTGAATCGGACATTGCGGGGGGGTTAATCAGACATTGTGGGGGTGATGAATATGACATTGCGGGAGGTGAATCAAACACATTGCGGGGGGGTGAATCAGACATTGCGGGGGGTGAATCAGACATTGCGGGTGGTGAATCAGACATTGCGGGGTCTGAATCAGACACTGCGTGGGGGTGAATCAGACATTGAGCTCGGGGTGAATCAGACATTGCGGTGGGTGAATCAGACATTGCGGGTGGTGAATCAGACATTGCGGGTGGTGAATCAGACATTGCGGGTGGTGAATC
>NC_140996.1:1004289-1063141 GCF_052327205.1 Somniosus microcephalus | reverse complement strand
GAGAATCAGACATTGCGGGGGGTGAATCAGACATTGCGGGGGGTGACTCAGACATTGCGGGGGGGTTATTCAGACATTGTGGGGGAGGTGAATCAGACATTGCGGGGGGTGAATCAGACATTGCGGGGAGTGACTCAGACATTGCGGGGGGTGAATCAGACATTGCGGTGTGGTTAATCAGACATTGCGGGGGGTGAATCAGACATTGCGGGGGTGAATCAGACATTGCAGGGTGGTTAATCAGACTTTGCGGGGGGTGAATCAGACATTGCAGGGTGGTTAATCAGACTTTGCAGGGGATGAATCAAACATTGCGGGGGGTGAATCAGACATTGCGTGGTGGTTAATCAGACATTGCGGGGGGTGAATCAGACATTGCGGGGGTGAATCAGACATTGCGGGGGTGAATCAGACATTGCGGGGGGTGAATCAGACTTTGCGGGGGTGTGAATCAGACATTGCGGGGGGGTGAATCAGACATTGCAATGGGGTGAATCTGACATTGCGGGGTGGGTGAATCAGACTTTGCAGGGGATGAATCAGACATTGCGGGGGGTGAATCAGGCATTGCAGGGTGGTTAATCAGACATTGTGGGGGGTGAATCAGACATTGCGGGGGTGAATCAGACATTGCGGGGGGTGAATCAGACATTGCAGTGGTGAATCAGACCTTGCGAGGGGTGAATCATACATTGCGGGGGGTGAATCAGACATTGCTGGGGGTGAATCAGACTTTGCGGGGTGTGAATCAGACATTGTGGGGGGTGAATCAGACATTGCAGGGGGTGAATCAGACGTTGCGGGGAGGTGAATCAGACATTGTGGGGTTGGGCGTGAACCAGACATTGCAGGGTGAATCAGACATTGCGGGGGTGAATCAGACATAGTGGGGGGTTAATCAAACATTGTGGGGGGGGTGAATCAGAAATTGCGGGGGGGTGAATCAGAAATTGCGGGGGGGTAAATCAGACATTGCGGGGGAGCTGAATCAGGCATTGCGGGGGGGTGAATAAGATATTGCACAGCGAGAATCAGACAATGCGGGGGGGAGTGAATCAGACATTGCGGGGGGTGAATCAGACATTGCGGGGGTGGAATCAGACATTGCCAGGGGTGAATCAGACATTGCGGGGGGTGAATCAGACATTGCGGGGGGTGAATCAAACATTGCAGTGGTGAATCAGACCTTGCGAGGGGTGAATCATACATTGCGGGGGGTGAATCAGACATTGCGGGGTGTGAATCAGACATTGCAGGGTGTGAATCAGACATTGCAATGGGGTGAATCTGACATTGCGGGGTGGGTGAATCAGACTTTGCAGGGGATGAATCAGACATTGCGGGGGGTGAATCAGACATTGCGTGGTGGTTAATCAGACATTGCGGGGGGTGAATCAGACATTGCGGGGGGTGAATTAGACATTGCGGGGGGTGAATCAGACCTTGTGGGGGGTGAATCAGACCTTGCGTGGGGTGAATCAGACATTGGGGGGTGAATCAGACATTGTGGTGGGTTGAATCAGACATGGGGTGGGTGAATCAGACATAGGGGGGTGAATCAGTCATTGCGGGGTTTGAATCAGACATTGTGGGGGGGGGTGAATCAGACATTGCGGGGGGGTGAATCAGACTTTGCGGGGGGGGTGAATCAGACATTGCGGGGGGTGAATCAGACATTGCGGGTGATGAATCAGACATTGTGTGGGGGGGTGAATCAGACATTGCCGGGGTTGAATCAGACATTGCGCGTGGTGAATCAGACATTGCAGTGGGGTGAATCTGACATTGCGGGGTGGGTGAATCAGACTTTGCGGGGGATGTATCAGACATTGCGGGGGGTGAATCAGACGTTGCGGGTGGTGAATCAGACATTGCGGGTGATGAATCATACATTGTGGGGGGTTGAATCAGACATTGCCGGGGTTGAATCAGACATTGCGCGTGGTGAATCAAACATTGCAGTGGGGTGAATCTGACATTGCGGGGTGGGTGAATCAGACTTTGCGGGGGGGTTAATCAGACATTGCGGGGGTGGTGAATCAGACATTGCGGGGGGTGAATCAGACATTGCGGGGGATGTATCAGACATTGCGGGGGGTGGTGAATCAGACATTGCGGGGGGTGAATCAGTCATTGCGGAGGTTTAATCAGACAGTGCGGGGGGGTGAAACTGACATTGCGGGTGTGTGAATCAGACATTGCCGGGGGGTGAATAGACATTGTGGGGGGTGAATCAGACATTGCGGGGGGGTTAATCAGACATTGCGGGGCTGTTCCTTCGCCTACCCGGGTTGGAAAGTGCTGGTATTTTAGACTCCGTTGAGGGGCAACTCCTCACTTCTAACAGGATCTGTTAGCACGCATAGTCCGGCTGCTCCAAGCCTGTGCAAGAGCTGGAGGCTTCACCGTAAGGAATGGTCCTCGTGTCCCAGTTACAATGTCTCATCATTGGAAAGGCTCTGAGCTGCTGAATGTGTTTGGGATTGGGAGTGAGGGGCGGGGGGTAGGAGAAGAAAAGGGAAAGGAGCAATTATTATCATTTAAGTAACTATCTGAGCAAAAGCTTTGATGGAAAGATATTAAATAAAAGGCTTTTTAAAAAATAAAAAAAAATTCAGCCAAGTAGAAAGTGGCTGAATTTCTTGTTTTGTGTTAAATATGGAGAGTTCTTGGGATCCTTTCATGGTATCTGTCTGTGCAGAATGACGTTGCCCTGAATTAAGTCAAGCGTACGTGTGTTCGGTGAATAGCAGAGATGAAATTTTTGTTGAACTTCTCGTCCTAGTGTTTTAGTTTGTGTGAGTCTTTCTTAATATATTTCTTAAGACTAAAGGGATATGGGGAGAAAGCAGGGACAGGCTACTGACTTTGGATGATCAGCCATGATCTCATTAAATGGCGGAACAGGCTCAAAGGGCCGAATGGCCTACTCCTGCTCCTATCTTCTATGTTTCTATGTTTCTTTGAATCAGACATTGCGGGGGGGGGTGAATCAGACATTGCGGGGGGGAGTGAATCAGACCCTGCGGGGGGTGAATCAGACATTGCGGGGAGGGTTAATCAGACATTGCGGGGGGTGAATCAGACATTGCGGGGGGTGAATCAGGCATAGCAGGGGGAGTGAATCAGACATTGCGGGGGTGAATCAGACATTGGGGGGGTGAATCAGACATAGCAGGGGGAGTGAATCAGACATTGCGGGGGTGAATCGGACATTCCGGGGCTTTAATCAGACATTGTGAGGGTGGTGAATCAGACATTGTGGTGGGGTGAATCAGACATGGGGGGGGTGAATCAGACATTGCGAGGGGTGAACCTGACATTGCGGGGTGGGTGAATCAGACTTTGCGGGGGATGTATCAGACATTGCGGGGGGTGAATCAGACATTGCGGGGGGGTTAATCAGACATTGCGGGGGTGGTGAATCAGACATTGCGGGGGGTGAATCAGTCATTGCGGAGGTTTAATCAGACAGTGCCGGGGGGTGAAACTGACATTGCGGGTGTGTGAATCAGACATTGCCGGGGGGTGAATAGACATTGTGGGGGGTGAATCAGACATTGCGGGGGGGTTAATCAGACATTGCGGGGCTGTTCCTTCGCCTACCCGGGTTGGAAAGTGCTGGTATTTTAGACTCCGTTGAGGGGCAACTCCTCACTTCTAACAGGATCTGTTAGCACGCATAGTCCGGCTGCTCCAAGCCTGTGCAAGAGCTGGAGGCTTCACCGTAAGGAATGGTCCTCGTGTCCCAGTTACAATGTCTCATCATTGGAAAGGCTCTGAGCTGCTGAATGTGTTTGGGATTGGGAGTGAGGGGCGGGGGGGAGGAGAAGAAAAGGGAAAGGAGCAATTATTATCATTTAAGTAACTATCTGAGCAAAAGCTTTGATGGAAAGATATTAAATAAAAGGCTTTTTAAAAAATAAAAAAAAGTTCAGCCAAGTAGAAAGTGGCTGAATTTCTTGTTTTGTGTTAAATATGGAGAGTTCTTGGGATCCTTTCATGGTATCTGTCTGTGCAGAATGACGTTGCCCTGAATTAAGTCAAGCGTACGTGTGTTCGATGAATAGCAGAGATGAAATTTTTGTTGAACTTCTCGTCCTAGTGTTTTAGTTTGTGTGAGTCTTTCTTAATATATTTCTTAAGACTAAAGGGATATGGGGAGAAAGCAGGGACAGGCTACTGACTTTGGATGATCAGCCATGATCTCATTAAATGGCGGAACAGGCTCGAAGGGCCGAATGGCCTACTCCTGCTCCTATCTTCTATGTTACTATGTTTCTTTGAATCAGACATTGCGGGGGGGGTGAATCAGACATTGCGGGGGGGAGTGAATCAGACCTTGCGGGGGGTGAATCAGACATTGCGGGGAGGGTTAATCAGACATTGCGGGGGGTGAATCAGACATTGCGGGGGGGTGAATCAGGCATAGCAGGGGGAGTGAATCAGACATTGCGGGGGTGAATCAGACATTGGGGGGTGAATCAGACATAGCAGGGGGAGTGAATCAGACATTGCGGGGGTGAATCGGACATTCCGGGGCTTTAATCAGACATTGTGAGGGTGGTGAATCAGACATTGTGGTGGGGTGAATCAGACATGGGGGGGGTGAATCAGACATTGCGAGGGGTGAACCTGACATTTCAGGGGGTGAATCTGACATTTCGGGCAGTGAATCATACATTGCGGGGGGGTGAATCAGACATTGTGGGGTTGGGCGTGAATCAGAAATTGCGGGGGGTGAATCAGACATAGCGGGGGGTTAATCAAACATTGTGGGGGGGTGAATCAGAAATTGCGGGGGGGTAAATCAGACATTGCGGGGGGCTGAATCAGACATTGCGGGGGTTGAATCAGACCTTGCGGGGTTGGGGGAGAATCAGACATTGCGGGGGAAGTGAATCAGGCATTGCGGGGGGGTGTATCAGATATTGCAGATTGAGAATCAGACAATGCAGGGGGAGTGAATCAGACATTGCGGGGGTGGAATCAGACATTGCCAGGGGTGAATCAGACATTGCGGTGGGTGAATCAGACATTGCGGGTGGTGAATCAGACATTGCGGGTGGTGAATCAGACATTGCGGGTGGTGAATCGGACATTGCGGGGGGTGAATCTGGCATTGCGGGGGTTGAATCAAACTTTGCGGAGGGGGTGAATCAGACATTGCGTGGGGGGGGGTGAATTAGACATTGCGGAGGTTGAATCAGACATTGCGGGGGGGGTGAATCAGACATTGCAGGGGGTGAATCAGACATTACGAGGGGGTGAATCAGATATTGCTGGGAGGTGAATCAGATATTGCGGGGGGGTGAATCAGGCATTGCGGGGGGGGGAATCAGACATTGCCGGGGGGTGAATCAGATATTGCAGGGGGAGAATCAGACAATGTGGGGGGAGTGAATCAGACATTGCGGGGGGTGAATCAGACATTGCGGGGGATGAATCAGACATTGCGGGGGGTGGATCAGACATTGCGGGGGGTGAATCTGACATTGCGGGGGGTGAATCAAATATTGCGGGGGTTGAATCAGACATTGCGGGGGTTGAATCAGACATTGCCGGGGTGAATCAGACATTGCGGTGGGTGAATCAGACATTGCGGCTGGTGAATCATACATTGCGGGTGGTGAATCGGACATTGCGGCGGGGTGAATTTGGCATTGCGGGGGTTGAATCAGACATTGCGGGGGGGTTAATCAGACATTGCGGGGGGTGAATCAAACTTTGCGGAGGGGGTGAATCAGACATTGCGGGGAGGGTGAATTAGACATTGCGGGGGGGGTGAATCAGACCTTGCGGGGGGTGAATCAGACATTGCGGGGAGGGTTAATCAGACATTGCGGGGGGTGAATCAGACATAGCAGGGGGAGTGAATCAGACATTGCGGGGGTGAATCGGACATTGCGGGGGATTTAATCAGACATTGTGAGGGTGGTGAATCAGACATTGTGGTGGGGTGAATCAGACATGGGGGGGTGAATCAGACATTGCGAGGGGTGAACCTGCCATTTCGGGGGGTGAATCTGAGATTTCGGGCAGTGAATCATACATTGCGGGGGGGTGAATCAGACATTGCGGGGAGGGTGAATTAGACATTGCGGGGGTTGAATCAGACATTGCAGGGGGGTGAATTAGACATTGCGGGAGTTGAATCAGACATTGCAGGGGGTGAATCAGACATTGCGGGGTTTGAATCAGACACTGCGTGGGGGTGAATCAGACATTGCGGGGGAGTGAATAAGACATAGCGTGGGGATGAATCAGACATTGCGGGGATTGTGAATCAGACATTTCGGGGGGGGTGAATCAGACATTGCGGGGGGTGGGGTGAATCAGACATTGCTGGGGGTGAATCAGACATTGCGGGTGGCTGGGTGAATCAGACATGGCGGGGTGGTTAATCAGACATTGCGGGGGATGAATCAGACATTGCGGGGGTTGGGGTGCATCAAACATTGTGGGGATGTGAATCAGACATTGCGGGGGGTGAATCAAACATTGCGGGGGTGAATCAGACATTGCGGGGTGTGATCAGACATTGCGGGGGGTGAATCAGCCATAGCGGGGGGGTGAATCAGACATCGCGGGGGGGGTGACTCAGATGTTGTGATGGGTGAATCAGACATTGCGAGGGGTGAATCAGACATTGCAGGGGGTTGAATCAGACATTGCGGGGGGTGAATCAGACATTGTGGGGGGATTAATCAGACTTTGCGGGGGATGTATCAGACATTGCGGGGGGTGAATCAGACATTGCGGGGGGGTTAATCAGACATTGCGGGGGTGGTGAATCAGACATTGCGGGGGGTGAATCAGTCATTGCGGAGGTTTAATCAGACAGTGCGGGGGGGTGAAACTGACATTGCGGGTGTGTGAATCAGACATTGCCGGGGGGTGAATAGACATTGTGGGGGGTGAATCAGACATTGCGGGGGGGTTAATCAGACATTGCGGGGCTGTTCTTTCGCCTACCCGGGTTGGAAAGTGCTGGTATTTTAGACTCCGTTGAGGGGCAACTCCTCACTTCTAACAGGATCTGTTAGCACGCATAGTCCGGCTGCTCCAAGCCTGTGCAAGAGCTGGAGGCTTCACCGTAAGGAATGGTCCTCGTGTCCCAGTTACAATGTCTCATCATTGGAAAGGCTCTGAGCTGCTGAATGTGTTTGGGATTGGGAGTGAGGGGCGGGGGGGAGGAGAAGAAAAGGGAAAGGAGCAATTATTATCATTTAAGTAACTATCTGAGCAAAAGCTTTGATGGAAAGATATTAAATAAAAGGCTTTTTAAAAAATAAAAAAAAATTCAGCCAAGTAGAAAGTGGCTGAATTTCTTGTTTTGTGTTAAATATGGAGAGTTCTTGGGATCCTTTCATGGTATCTGTCTGTGCAGAATGACGTTGCCCTGAATTAAGTCAAGCGTACGTGTGTTCGGTGAATAGCAGAGATGAAATTTTTGTTGAACTTCTCGTCCTAGTGTTTTAGTTTGTGTGAGTCTTTCTTAATATATTTCTTAAGACTAAAGGGATATGGGGAGAAAGCAGGGACAGGCTACTGACTTTGGATGATCAGCCATGATCTCATTAAATGGCGGAACAGGCTCGAAGGGCCGAATGGCCTACTCCTGCTCCTATCTTCTATGTAACTATGTTTCTTTGAATCAGACATTGCGGGGGGGGTGAATCAGACATTGCGGGGGGAGTGAATCAGACCTTGCGGGGGGTGAATCAGGCATTGCGGGGAGGGTTAATCAGACATTGCGGGGGGTGAATCAGACATTGCGGGGGGTGAATCAGGCATAGCAGGGGGAGTGAATCAGACATTGCGGGGGTGAATCAGACATTGGGGGGTGAATCAGACATAGCAGGGGGAGTGAATCAGACATTGCGGGGGTGAATCGGACATTCCGGGGCTTTAATCAGACATTGTGAGGGTGGTGAATCAGACATTGTGGTGGGGTGAATCAGACATGGGGGGGGGTGAATCAGACATTGCGAGGGGTGAACCTGACATTTCAGGGGGTGAATCTGACATTTCGGGCAGTGAATTATACATTGCGGGGGGGGTGAATCAGACATTGTGGGGTTGGGCGTGAATCAGAAATTGCGGGGGGTGAATCAGACATAGCGGGGGGTTAATCAAACATTGTGGGGGGGTGAATCAGAAATAGCGGGGGGGTAAATCAGACATTGCGGGGGGCTGAATCAGACATTGCGGGGGTTGAATCAGACCTTGCGGGGTTGGGGGAGAATCAGACATTGCGGGGGAAGTGAATCAGGCATTGCGGGGGGGTGTATCAGATATTGCAGATTGAAAATCAGACAATGCAGGGGGAGTGAATCAGACATTGCGGGGGGTGAATCAGACATTGCGGGGGTGGAATCAGACATTGCCAGGGGTGAATCAGACATTGCGGGGGTGGAATCAGACATTGCCAGGGGTGAATCAGACATTGCGGTGGGTGAATCAGACATTGCGGGTGGTGAATCAGACATTGCGGGTGGTGAATCAGACATTGCGGGGTGGTGAATCGGACATTGCGGGGGGTGAATCTGGCATTGCGGGGGTTGAATCAAACTTTGCGGAGGGGGTGAATCAGACATTGCGTGGGAGGGGTGAATTAGACATTGCGGAGGTTGAATCAGACATTGCGGGGGGGGGTGAATCAGACATTGCAGGGGGTGAATCAGACATTACGGGGGGGTGAATCAGATATTGCTGGGAGGTGAATCAGATATTGCGGGGGGGTGAATCAGGCATTGCGGGGGGGGAATCAGACATTGCCGGGGGGTGAATCAGATATTGCAGGGGGAGAATCAGACAATGTGGGGGGAGTGAATCAGACATTGCGGGGGGTGAATCAGACATTGCGGGGGATGAATCAGACATTGCGGGGGGTGGATCAGACATTGCGGGGGGTGAATCTGACATTGCGGGGGGTGAATCAAATATTGCGGGGGTTGAATCAGACATTGCGGGGGTTGAATCAGACATTGCCGGGGTGAATCAGACATTGCGGTGGGTGAATAAGACATTGCGGCTGGTGAATCAGACATTGCGGCTGGTGAATCATACATTGCGGGGGGTGAATCAGACATTGCGGTGGGTGAATCAGACATTGCGGGTGGTGAATCAGACATTGCCGGGGTGAATCAGACATTGCGGTGGGTGAATCAGACATTGCGGGTGGTGAATCAGACATTGCGGCTGGTGAATCATACATTGCGGGTGGTGAATCGGGCATTGCGGCGGGGTGAATTTGGCATTGCGGGGGTTGAATCAGACATTGCGGGGGGGTTAATCAGACATTGCGGGGGGTGAATCAAACTTTGCGGAGGGGGTGAATCAGACATTGCGGGGAGGGTGAATTAGACATTGCGGGGGGGGTGAATCAGACCGTGCGGGGGGTGAATCAGACATTGCGGGGAGGGTTAATCAGACATTGCGGGGGGTGAATCAGACATAGCAGGGGGAGTGAATCAGACATTGCGGGGGTGAATCGGACATTGCGGGGGATTTAATCAGACATTGTGAGGGTGGTGAATCAGACATTGTGGTGGGGTGAATCAGACATGGGGGGGTGAATCAGACATTGCGAGGGGTGTACCTGCCATTTCGGGGGGTGAATCTGAGATTTCGGGCAGTGAATCATACATTGCGGGGGGGTGAATCAGACATTGTGGGGTTGGGCGTGAATCAGAAATTGCGGGGGGTGAATCAGACATTGCGGGGAGGGTGAATTAGACATTGCGGGGGTTGAATCAGACATTGCAGGGGGGTGAATTAGACATTGCGGGAGTTGAATCAGACATTGCAGGGGGTGAATCAGACATTGCGGGGGGGTGAATCAGATATTGCTGGGAGGTGAATCAGATATTGCGGGGGGGGTGAATCAGACATTGCGGGGGTGAATCAGACCATGCGGGGGGTGTGAATCAGACATTGCGGGGCGGGGGGGTGAATCAGACATTTCGGGGGGGTGAATCGGACATTGCGGGGGTTAATCAGACATTGTGGGGGTGGTGAATCTGATATTGCGGGAGGTGAATCAAACATTGCGGGGGGTGAATCAGACATTGCGGGGGGTGAATCAGACATTGCGGGTGGTGAATCAGACATTGCGGGGTCTGATCCAGACACTGCGTGGGGGTGAATCAGACATTGAGCTCGGGGTGAATCAGACATTGCGGAGGGTGAATCAGACATTGCGGGTGGTGAATCAGACATTGCGGGTGGTGAATCGGACATTGCGGCGGGGTGAATCTGGCATTGCGGGGGTTGAATCAGACATTGCGGGAGGGTTAATCAGACATTGCGGGGGGTGAATCAAACTTTGCGGAGGGGGTGAATCAGACATTGCGGCGGGGGTGAATTAGACATTGCGGGCATTGAATCAGACATTGCAGGGGGGTGAATTAGACATTGCGGGAGTTGAATCAGACATTGCAGGGGGTGAATCAGATATTGCTGGGAGGTGAATCAGATATTGCGGGGGGCGTGAATCAGACATTGCGGGGGTGAATCAGACCTTGCGGGGGGTGTGAATCAGACATTGCCGTGCGGGGGGGTGAATCAGACATTGCGGGGGGTGAATCGGACATTGCGGGGGGGTTAATCAGACATTGTGGGTTGGTGAATCTGACATTGTGGGAGGTGAATCAGACATTGCGGGGGGTGAATCAGACATTGCGGGGGGTGAATCAGACATTGCGGGGGGTGAATCAGACATTGCGGGTGGTGAATCAGACATTGCGGGGTTTGAATCAGACACTGCGTGGGGGTGAATCAGACATTGCGGGGGATGAATCAGACATTGCGGGGGGTGAATCAGACATTGCGGGGGGTGAATCAGACATTGCGGGTGGTGAATCAGACATTGTGGGGTTTGAATCAGACACTGCGTGGGGGTGAATCAGACATTGCGGGGCAGTGAATAAGACATAGCGTGGGGATGAATCAGACATTGCGGGGATTGTGAATCAGACATTTCGGGGGGGGTGAATCAGACATTGCGGGGGGTGGGGTGAATCAGACATTGCTGGGGGTGAATCAGACATTGCGGGTGGCTGGGTGAATCAGACATGGCGGGGTGGTTAATCAGACATTGCGGGGGATGAATCAGACATTGCGGGGGTTGGGGTGCATCAAACATTGTGGGGATGTGAATCAGACATTGCGGGGGGTGAATCAAACATTGCGGGGGTGAATCAGACATTGCGGGGTGTGATCAGACATTGCGGGGGGTGAATCAGCCATAGCGGGGGGGTGAATCAGACATCGCGGGGGGGTGACTCAGATGTTGTGATGGGTGAATCAGACATTGCGAGGGGTGAATCAGACATTGCAGGGGGTTGAATCAGACATTGCGTGGGGTGAATCAGAAGTTGCGATGGGTGAATCAGACATTGAGGGGTGTGACTCAGACGTTGCGATGGGAGAATCAGACATTGCGGTGGGGTGAATCAGACATTGCGGAGGGTGAATCAGTCATAGCGGGGGGGTGATTCAGACATTTTGGGGGGGTGAATTAGACATTGCGGAGGTTGAATCAGACATAGCGGGGGGGTGATTCAGACATTGTGGGGGGGGGTGAATTAGACATTGCGGGGGGTTGAATCAGACATAGCGGGGGGGGTGAATCAGACATTGCGGGGGGGTGAATTAGACATTGCGGGGGGGGGAATTAGACATTGCGAGGTGTGAATCAGACATTGCCGGGGGGGTGAATCAGACATTGCGGGGGGGGTGATTCAGACATTGCGAGGTGTGAATCAGACATTGCCGGGGGGTGAATCAGACATTGTGGTGGGGTGAATCAGACATTGCGGGGTGAATCAGACATTGTGGTGGGGTATATCAGACATGGGGGGGTGAATCAGACATGGGGGGGTGAATCAGACATTGCGGGGGGCTGAATCAGGACATTGGGGGGGGTGAATCAGACATTGCGGGGTGTGAATCAGACATTGATAGGGGGGGTGAACCTGACATTTTCAGGGGGTGGAATCTGACATTTCGTGGGGTGAATCAGACATTGCGGGGGGTGAATCAGACATTGCGGGGAGGGGTGAATTAGAACATTGCGGGGGGTTGAATCAGACATTGCAGGGGGGGTGAATTAGACATTGCGGGAGTTGAATCAGACATTGCAGGGGGTGAATCAGACATTGCGGGGGGGGTGAATCAGATATTGCTGGGAGGTGAATCAGATATTGCGGGGGGGGGTGAATCAGACATTGCGGGGGTGAATCAGACCATGCGGGGGGGTGTGAATCAGACATTGCGGGGGCGGGGGGGGTGAATCAGACATTTCGGGGGGGTGAATCGGGACATTGCGGGGGGGTTAATCAGGACATTGTGGGGGTGGTGAATCTGATATTGCGGGAGGTGAATCAAACATTGCGGGGGGTGAATCAGACATTGCGGGGGGTGAATCAGACATTGCGGGTGGTGAATCAGACATTGCGGGGGTCTGATCCAGACACTGCGTGGGGGTGAATCAGACATTGAGCTCGGGGTGAATCAGACATTGCGGTGGGTGAATCAGACATTGCGGGGTGGTGAATCAGACATTGCGGGTGGGTGAATCGGACATTGCGGCGGGGTGAATCTGGCATTGCGGGGGTTGAATCAGACATTGCGGGAGGGTTAATCAGACATTGCGGGGGGGTGAATCAAACTTTGCGGAGGGGGGTGAATCAGACATTGCGGCGGGGGGGTGAATTAGACATTGCGGGCATTGAATCAGACATTGCAGGGGGGTGAATTAGACATTGCGGGAGTTGAATCAGGACATTGCAGGGGGTGAATCAGATATTGCTGGGAGGTGAATCAGATATTGCGGGGGGGGTGAATCAGACATTGCGGGGGTGAATCAGACCTTGCGGGGGGTGTGAATCAGGACATTGCCGTGCGGGGGGGTGAATCAGACATTGCGGGGGGTGAATCGGACATTGCGGGGGGTGAATCAGGACATTGCGGGTGGTGAATCAGACATTGTGGGGTTTGAATCAGACACTGCGTGGGGGTGAATCAGACATTGCGGGGGAGTGAATAAGACATAGCGTGGGGATGAATCAGACATTGCGGGGATTGTGAATCAGACATTTCGGGGGGGGTGAATCAGACATTGCGGGGGGGGTGGGGGTGAATCAGACATTGCTGGGGGGTGAATCAGACATTGCGGGTGGCCTGGGGTGAATCAGACATGGCGGGGGTGGTTAATCAGACATTGCGGGGGATGAATCAGACATTGCGGGGGGTTGGGGTGCATCAAACATTGTGGGGATGTGAATCAGACATTGCGGGGGGTGAATCAAACATTGCGGGGGTGAATCAGACATTGCGGGGTGTGATCAGACATTGCGGGGGGTGAATCAGCCATAGCGGGGGGGGTGAATCAGACATCGCGGGGGGGGTGACTCAGATGTTGTGATGGGTGAATCAGACATTGCGAGGGGTGAATCAGACATTGCAGGGGGTTGAATCAGGACATTGCGTGGGGTGAATCAGGAAGTTGCGATGGGTGAATCAGACATTGAGGGGTGTGGACTCAGACGTTTGCGATGGGAGAATCAGACATTGCGGTGGGGTGAATCAGACATTGCGGAGGGTGAATCAGTCATAGCGGGGGGGGTGATTCAGACATTTTGGGGGGGGTGAATTAGACATTGCGGAGGTTTGAATCAGACATAGCGGGGGGGGTGATTCAGACATTGTGGGGGGGGGTGAATTAGACATTGCGGGGGTTGAATCAGACATAGGCGGGGGGGGTGAATCAGACATTGCGGGGGGGTGAATTAGACATTGCGGGGGGGGGAATTAGACATTGCGAGGTGTGAATCAGACATTGCCGGGGGGGTGAATCAGACATTGCGGGGGGGGTGATTCAGACATTGCGAGGTGTGAATCAGACATTGCCGGGGGGTGAATCAGACATTGTGGTGGGGTGAATCAGACATTGCGGGGTGAATCAGACATTGTGGTGGGGTATATCAGACATGGGGGGGGTGAATCAGACATGGGGGGGTGAATCAGACATTGCGGGGGGCTGAATCAGACATTGGGGGGGTGAATCAGACATTGCGGGGTGTGAATCAGACATTGATAGGGGGGTGAACCTGACATTTCAGGGGGTGAATCTGACATTTCGTGGGGTGAATCAGACATTGCTGGGGTGAATCAGACATTGCGAGGGGTAAATTAGACACTGCGGGTGGTGAATCAGACATTGCGGGTGGTGAATCAGACATTGCGGGGGTTGAATCAGACATTGCGTGGGGTGAATCAGACATTGCAGTGGAGTGAATCTGACTTTGCGGGGTGGGTGATTCAGACTTTGCGGGGGATGAATCAGAGATTGCGGGGGGGTGAATCGGACATTGCGGGGGGTGTGAATCGGACATTGCGGGGGGGGTTAATCAGACATTGTGGGGGTGATGAATATGACATTGCGGGAGGTGAATCAAACACATTGCGGGGGGGGTGAATCAGACATTGCGGGGGGTGAATCAGACATTGCGGGTGGTGAATCAGACATTGCGGGGTCTGAATCAGACACTGCGTGGGGGTGAATCAGACATTGAGCTCGGGGTGAATCAGACATTGCGGTGGGTGAATCAGACATTGCGGGTGGTGAATCAGACATTGCGGGTGGTGAATCAGACATTGCGGGTGGTGAATCAGACATTGCGGGTGGTGAATCGGACATTGCGGCGGGGTGAATCTGGCATTGCGGGTGTTGAATCAGACATTGCGGGGGGGCTTAATCAGACATTGCGGGGGGTGAATCAAACTTTGCGGAGGGGGTGAATCAGAAATTGCGGGGGGGGTGAATTAGACATTGCGGGCGTTGAATCAGACATTGCAGGGGGGTGAATTAGACATTGCGGGAGTTGAATCAGACATTGCAGGGGGTGAATCAGACATTGCGGGGGGGTGAATCAGATATTGCTGGGAGGTGAATCAGAAATTGCGGGGGGGGTGAATCAGACATTGCGGGGATGAATCAGACCTTGCGGGGGGGTTAATCAGACATTGTGAGTTGGTGAATCTGACATCGCGGGAGGTGAATCAGACATTGGGGGGGTGAATCAGACATTGCGAGGGGTGAATCAGACATTGCGGGGGGTGAATCAGACATTGCGGGGGGTGAATCAGACATTGCGGGTGGTGAATCAGACATTGCGGGGTTTGAATCAGACACTGCGTGGGGGTGAATCAAACATTGAGCTCGGGGTGAATCAGACATTGCGGGGGGTGAATCAAACATTGCTTGGTGAATCAGACATTGTGCGGGGGGGGTGAATCTGACATTGCGGGGGGGTCAATCAGACCTTGCAGGGGGGTTGAATCAGACATTGCGGGGGGTGAATCAGACATTGCGGGGGGTGAATCAGACATTGCGGCGGTTGAATCAGACATTGCGGGGGCTGAATCAGACATTGCGGGGGGTGAATCCGACATTGTGGGGGAGTTAATCAGACATTGCGGGAGGAGAATCAGACATTGCTGGGGGGTGAATCAGACATTGCGGGGATTGTGAATCAGACATTGCGGGGGAGTGAATAAGTTAAAGTGTGGGAATGAATCAGACATTGCGGGGATTGTGAATCAGACATTTCGGGGGGGTGAATCAGACATAGAGGGGGGGTGAATCTGGCTTTGCGGGGATTGTGAATCAGACATTGCGAGTGGGGTGAATCAGACATTGTGGGGGGGTGGGGGTGAATCAGACATTGCGGGGGGTGAATCAGACATTGTGGGTGGCCGGGTGAATCAGACATGACGGGGTGGTTAATCAGACATTGCGGGGGGGGTGAATCAGACATTGCGGGGGATGAATCAGACATTGCGGGGGTTGGGGTGCATCAAACATTGTGGGGATGTGAATCAGACATTGCGGGGGGGTGAATCAAACATTGCGGGGGTGAATCAGACATTGCGGGGTGTGAATCAGACATTGCGGGGGGTGAATCAGTCATAGCGGGGGGGTGAATCAGACATCGCGGGGGGGGTGACTCAGACGTTGTGATGGGTGAATCAGACATTGCGAGGGGTGAATCAGACATTGCAGGGGGGGTGAATCAGGCATTGCCTGGGAGAATCAGTCATAGCAGGGGGGTGAATCAGACATTGCGGGGGGTGAATCAGAAGTTGCGATGGGTGAATCAGACATTGAGGGGTGTGACTCAGACGTTGCGATGGGAGAATCAGACATTGCGGTGGGGTGAATCAGACATTGCGGGGGGTGAATCAGTCATAGCGGGGGGGTGATTCAGACATTGTGGGGGGGTGATTTAGACATTGCGGGGGTTGAATCAGACATAGCGGGGGGGTGATTCAGACATAGTGGGGGGGGGTGAATTAGACATTGCGGGGCGTGAATCAGACATAGCGGGGGGGGTGAATCAGACATTGCGGGGGGGGGGTGAATTAGACATTGCGGGGGGGGGTAATTAGACATTGCGAGGTGTGAATCAGACATTGCCGGGGGGTGAATCAGACATTGTGGTGGGGTGAATCAGACATGGGGGGGTGAATCAGACATGGGGGGGTGAATCAGACATTGCGGGGGGCTGAATCAGACATTGGGGGGGTGAATCAGACATTGCGGGGGTGTGAATCAGACATTGCGGGGGGGGTGAACCTGACATTTCGTGGGGTGATTCACACTTTGCGGGCGGTGAATCAGATATTGTGGGGTTGGGCGTGAATCAGACATTGTGGGGGGTGAAACAGACATTGCGTGGTGAATCAGACATTGCGGGGGGTGAATCAGACATTGCGGGGGGTGAATCAGACATTGCGGGGGTTGAATCAGACATTGCGGGTGGTGAATCAGACATTGCGGGGGATGAATCAGAGATTGACAAGGTACAGACTTAGCGAACATAGCCTAGCGATCGAAAAAGGCAGACACAGGCAGACCAGGCTGCCAAGAGAAGACAGGATATGCTCTCACTGCAGTCAGGGAGTAGTTGAGACAGAGATGCACTTCCTCACAGCCTGTGGAAAATATCAGGGCATCAGAGAGAATTTCTATCAAAAATTCTCACAAATATGCCCTGAATTCAGAAATCTGACTGACAACCAAAAACTCCCATTCCTACTGGGGGAGGAGAGAAGCTGTGTAACACTGGCGGCACACTATGTTACAGCTTGCCATGAACAGAGGGACAACCAGTAAACTAAGACAAGAATATATATAAACAAGGCGAAAATATATTTATAAACTCAGGGATATACCTGTTTATACACTGTATGAATGGAACCGCGTTTATGTGTTCAACCATAAATGTATTTTGATGCTTTGGCAACATAAGATGTACCTTATCATGCCAATAAAGCGATTTGTATTGTATTGTATTGTATTGATTGCGGGGGGTGAATCAGACATTGCGGGGGGGGTTAATCAGACATTGCGGGGGGTGAATCACACATTGCGGAGGGTGAATCAGACATTTCGGGGGTGAATCAGACATTGCGGGGATGAATCAGACATTGCGGGGGTGTTAATCAGACATTGCGGGGGGAGAATCAGACAATGCGAGGGGAGTGAATCGGACATTGCGGGGGGAGAATCAGTCATTGCGGGGGGGTGAATCAGATATTGCAGGGGGAGAATCAGACAATGCGGGGTCGTGTATCAGACATTGCGGGTGGTGAATCAGTCATTGCGGTGGGGGTGGATCAGATATTGCGGGGGGTGAATCAGACATTGCATTGGGGGTGAATCAGACATTGCGGGGGGTGTATCAGACATTGCGGGGTGAGCATCAGACATTGCGGGGGGTGAATCAGACATTGCGGGGGGGTGAATCAGACATTGCGGGGGCTGAATCAGACATTGCAGGGGGTGAATCAGACATTGCGGGGGGTGTATCAGACATTGCGGGGAGGTGAATCAGATATTGCAGGGGGAGAATCAGACAATGCGGGGGAGTGAATCAGAGATTGTGGGGGGTGAATCAGACATTGCAGGGGGTGAATCAGATATTGCGGGGGGTGGATCAGACATTGCGGTAGGTGAATCTGACATTGCGGGGGGTGAATCAGACATTGCGGGGGTTGAATCAGACATTGCGGGGGTTGAATCAGACATTGCCAGGGGTGAATCAGACATTGCGGTGGGTGAATCAGACATTGCGGTGGGTGAATCAGACATTGCGGGTGGTGAATCAGACATTGCGGGTGGTGAATCAGGCATTGCGGTTGGTGAATCAGACATTGCGGCGGGGTGAATCTGGTATTGCGGGGGTTGAATCAGCCATTGCGGGGGGGTTCATCAGACATTGCGGGGGGTGAATCTAATTTTGCGGAGGGGGTGAATCAGACATTGCGTGGGGGGGGTGAATTAGACATTGCGGGGGTTGAATCAGACATTGCGGGGGGGGGAGTTAGACATTGCGGGAGTTGAATCAGACATTGCAGGAGGTGAATCAGACATTACGGGGGGGGTGAATCAGATATTGCTGGGAGGTGAATCAGACATTGCGGGGGTGAATCAGACCTGGCGGGGGGTGTGAATCAAACATTGCCGGGGGGGGTGAATCAGACATTGCGGGGTTGGGCGTGAATCAGACATTGTGGGGTGAATCAGATATTGCGGGAGGTGGAGTGAATCAGACATAGCTGGGGGTTAATCAGACATTGTGGGGGGGTGAATCAGACATTGCGGGGGGGTTAATCAGACATTGCGGGGGTTTAATCAGATATTGCGGGGGTGAATCTGACATTGCGGGGGGGGAATCAGACATTGCGGGGGAGGTCAATCAGACATTGTGGGGACTGAATCAGACATTGCGGGGGTTGAATCAGACATTGCGGGTGGTGAATCAGACATTGCGGGTGGTGAATCAGACTTTGTGGGGTGTGAATCAGACATTGCGGGGGTCAATCAGACCTTGCGGCGGGTGTGAATCACACATTGCGGGGGGGGGTGAATCAGACATTGTGGGGCTTTAATCAGGCATTGCGGGTGGGTGAATCAGACACTGCGGGGGGTGAATCAGTCATTGCGGGGTGAATCAGACATTGTGGTGGGGTGAATCAGACATGGCGGGGGTGAATCAGATATTGCGGGAGGTGGGGTGAATCAGACATTGTGGGGGGGTGAATCAGACATTGCGGCGGGGTTAATCAGACATGGCGGGGTGAATCAGACATTGCGGGGGGTGAATCAGACATTGCTGGGCGTGAATCAGACATTGCGGGGGGTGAATCAGACATTGCGGGGGGTGAGGTGAATCAGATATTGCGGGATGTTGAATCAGACATGGCGGGCGGGTAAATCAGACATTGAGGGGAATGAATCAGACATTGCGGGGGAGGTGAATCAGACATTGCGGGGGAGGTGAATCAGACATTGCGGGGGGGCGAATCAGACATTGCGTTGGGGGTGAATCAGACATTGTGGGTGGTGAATCAGTCATTGCGGTGGGGTGGATCAGACATTGTGAGGGGGGTGAATCAGACATTGCGTTGGGGGTGAATCAGACATTGCGGGGTTGTGAATCAGACATTGCGGGGGGAGAATCAGACATTGCGGTGGGTGAATCAGACATTGCGGGTGGTGAATCAGACATTGCGGGTGGTGAATCGGACATTGCGGCGGGATGAATCTGGCATTGCGGGGGTTGAATCAGACATTGCGGGGGGGTTAATCAGACATTGCGGGGGGTGAATCAAACTTTGCGGAGTGGGTGAATCAGACATTGGGGGGGTGTGAATTAAACATTGCGGGGGTTGAATCAGACATTGCTGGGTGGGTGAATTAGATATTGCGGGGGTAGAATCAGACATTGCAGGGGGTGAATCAGACATTGCGGGGGGGGTGAATCAGGTATTGCTGGAGATGAATCAGATATTGCGGGGGGGGTGAATCAGTCATTACGGGGGTGAATCAGACATTGCGGGGGGTGTGAATGAGACATTGCGGGGCAGGGGGGTGAATCAGACACTGCCGTGGGGGTGAATCAGACATTGAGTTGGGGTGAATCAGACATTGCGGGGGGTGAATCAGACATTGCGGGGTGAATCTGGCATTACGGGGGGTGAATCACACATTGCGGGGGGTGAATCTGACATTGCGGGGGTTGGATCAGACATTGCGGGGGCTGAATCAGACATTGCGGGGGGTGAATCAGACATTGCTGGGGGTGAATCAGACATTGCGGGGGGTGAATAAGACATTGCGGGTGGTGAATCAGACATTGCGGGGGTTGAATCAGACATCGCGGTTGGGTGAATCAGACATTGCGGGGGGGTGAATCAGACATTACGGGGGTGAATCAGACATTGCGGGGGAGGGAATCAGACATTGCGGGGGGGTGAATCAGACAATGCGGAGTGAATCAAACATTGTGGTAGGGTGACCTCAGACATGGGGGGGTGAATCAGACATTGCGGGGGTGTTAATCAGACATTGTGGGGGTGGTGAATTAGACATTGCGGGGGGGTGAATCAGACATTGTGGGGGGGAATCTGACATTGCGGGGGGTGTGAATCAGACATTGCGGGGGGTGAATCAGACATTGCTGGGTGAATCAGACATTGCTGGGGGGGGTGAATCAGACATTGCGGGGGGGTGAATCAGACATTGCGGGGGGTGAATCAGACATTGCTGGGCGTGAATCAGACATTGCGGGGGGTGAATCAGACATTGCGGGGGGTGGGGTGAATCAGATATTGCGGGATGTTGAATCAGACATGGCGGGGGGGTAAATCAGACATTGAGGGGAATGAATCAGACATTGCGGGGGAGGTGAATCAGACATTGCGGGGGAGGTGAATCAGACATTGCGGGGGGGGTGAATCAGACATTGCGTTGGGGGTGAATCAGACATTGTGAGGGGGGTGAATCAGACATTGCGTTGGGGGTGAATCAGACATTGCGGGGTTGTGAATCAGACATTGTGGGGGGAGAATCAGACATTGCGGGGGGGTGAATCAGACATTGCAGGGGGTGAATCAGACATTGCGGGGGGTGAATCAGATATTGCAGGGGGAGAATCAGACATTGCGGGGTTGTGAATCAGACATTGCGGGGTTGTGAATCAGACATTGCGGGGGGTGAATCGGACATTGCGGGGGTTGAATCAGATATTGTAGGGGGAGAATCAGACATTGCGGGGGGTGAATCAGACATTGCGGGGGTTGAATCAGACATTGCCATGGGTGAATCAAACATTGCGGTGGGTGAATCAGACATTGCGGGTGGTGAATCAGACATTGCGGGTGGTGAATCAGACATTGCGGGTGGTGAATCGGACATTGCGGCGGGATGAATCTGGCATTGCAGGGGTTGAATCAGACATTGCGGGGGGGTTAATCAGACATTGCGGGGGGTGAATCAAACTTTGCGGAGGGGGTGAATCAGACATTGCGGGGGGAGAATCAGACATTGCGGGGGGGTGAATCAGACATTGCGGGGGGTGAGGTGAATCAGATATTGCGGGATGTTGAATCAGACATGGCGGGCGGGTAAATCAGACATTGAGGGGAATGAATCAGACATTGCGGGGGAGGTGAATCAGACATTGCGGGGGAGGTGAATCAGACATTGCGGGGGGGCGAATCAGACATTGCGTTGGGGGTGAATCAGACATTGTGGGTGGTGAATCAGTCATTGCGGTGGGGTGGATCAGACATTGTGAGGGGGGTGAATCAGACATTGCGGCGGGATGAATCTGGCATTGCGGGGGTTGAATCAGACATTGCCATGGGTGAATCAGACATTGCGGTGGGTGAATCAGACATTGCGGGTGGTGAATCAGACATTGCGGGTGGTGAATCAGACATTGCGGGTGGTGAATCGGACATTGCGGCGGGATGAATCTGGCATTGCGGGGGTTGAATCAGACATTGCGGGGGGGTTAATCAGACATTGCGGGGGTGAATCAAACTTTGCGGAGGGGGTGAATCAGACATTGGGGGGGTGTGAATTAAACATTGCGGGGGTTGAATCAGACATTGCTGGGTGGGTGAATTAGATATTGCGGGGGTAGAATCAGACATTGCAGGGGGTGAATCAGACATTGCGGGGGGGGTGAATCAGGTATTGCTGGGAGATGAATCAGATATTGCGGGGGGGGTGAATCAGTCATTACGGGGGTGAATCAGACATTGCCGGGGGGTGTGAATGAGACATTGCGGGGCAGGGGGGTGAATCAGACACTGCGTGGGGGTGAATCAGACATTGAGCTGGGGTGAATCAGACATTGCGGGGGGTGAATCAGACATTGCGGGGTGATCTGGCATTACGGGGGGTGAATCACACATTGCGTGGGGTGAATCAGACATTGCGGGGGTTGGATCAGACATTGCGGGGGCTGAATCAGACATTGCGGGGGCTGAATCAGACATTGCGGGGGGTGAATCAGACATTGCTGGGGGTGAATCAGACATTGCGGGGGGTGAATAAGACATTGCGGGTGGTGAATCAGACATTGCGGGGGTTGAATCAAACATCGCGGTTGGGTGAATCAGACATTGCGGGGGGGTGAATCAGACATTACGGGGGGTGAATCAGACATTGCGGGGGAGGGAATCAGACATTGCGGGGGGGTGAATCAGACAATGCGGAGTGAATCAAACATTGTGGTAGGGTGACTCAGACATGGGGGGGTGAATCAGACATTGCGGGGGTGTTAATCAGACATTGTGGGGGTGGTGAATTAGACATTGCGGGGGGTGAATCAGACATTGTGGGGGGGAATCTGACATTGCGGGGGGTGTGAATCAGACATTGCAGGGGGTGAATCAGACATTGCTGGGTGAATCAGACATTGCTGGGGGGGGGTGAATCAGACATTGCGGGGGGGTGAATCAGACATTGCGGGGGGTGAATCAGACATTGCTGGGCGTGAATCAGACATTGCGGGGGTGAATCAGACATTGCGGGGGGTGGGGTGAATCAGATATTGCGGGATGTTGAATCAGACATGGCGGGGGGGTAAATCAGACATTGAGGGGAATGAATCAGACATTGCGGGGGAGGTGAATCAGACATTGCGGGGGAGGTGAATCAGACATTGCGGGGGGGTGAATCAGACATTGCGTTGGGGGTGAATCAGACATTGTGAGGGGGGTGAATCAGACATTGCGTTGGGGGTGAATCAGACATTGCGGGGTTGTGAATCAGACATTGTGGGGGGAGAATCAGACATTGCGGGGGGGTTAATCAGACATTGCGGGGGGTGAATCAAACTTTGCGGAGGGGGTGAATCAGACATTGCGGGGGGTGTGAATTAAACATTGCGGGGGTTGAATCAGACATTGCTGGGTGGGTGAATTAGATATTGCGGGGGTAGAATCAGACATTGCAGGGGGTGAATCAGACATTGCGGGGGGGTGAATCAGGTATTGCTGGGAGATGAATCAGATATTGCGGGGGGGGTGAATCAGACATTACGGGGGTGAATCAGACATTGCGGGGGGGTTAATCAGACATTGCGGGGGGTGAATCAAACTTTGCGGAGGGGGTGAATCAGACATTGCGGGGGGTGTGAATTAAACATTGCGGGGGTTGAATCAGACATTGCTGGGTGGGTGAATTAGATATTGCGGGTGTAGAATCAGACATTGCAGGGGGTGAATCAGACATTGCGGGGGGGGTGAATCAGGTATTGCTGGGAGATGAATCAGATATTGCGGGGGGGTGAATCAGACATTACGGGGGTGAATCAGACATTGCGGGGGGTGTGATTGAGACATTGCGGGGCGGGGGGGTGAATCAGACACTGCGTGGGGGTGAATCAGACATTGAGCTGGGGTGAATCAGACATTGCGGGGGGTGAATCAGACATTGCGGGGTGAATCTGGCATTACGGGGGGTGAATCACACATTGCGGGGGGTGAATCAGACATTGCGGGGGTTGGATCAGACATTGCGGGGGCTGAATCAGACATTGCGGGGGGTGAATCAGACATTGCTGGGGGTGAATCAGACATTGCGGGGGTTGAATCAGACATCGCGGTTGGGTGAATCAGACATTGCGGGGGGGTGAATCAGACATTACGGGGGGTGAATCAGACATTGCAGGGGGATGAATCAGACATTGCGGGGAGGGAATCAGACATTGCGGGGGGGTGAATCAGACAATGCGGAGTGAATCAACCATTGTGGTAGGGTGAATCAGACATGGGGGGGTGAATCAGACATTGCGGGGTGCGAATCAGACATTGCGGGGGGGGTGAATCAGACATTGCGGGGGCGTTAATCAGACATTGTGGGGGGGAATCTGACATTGCGGGGGTGTGAATCAGACATTGCGGGGGGTGAATCAGACATTGCTGGGTGAATCAGACATTGCTGGGGGGGGTGAATCAGACATTGCGGCGTGTGAATCAGACATTGCGGGGGTGGTGAATCAGACTTTGCGGGGGTGTGAATCAGACATTGCGGAGTGTGAATCAGACATTGCGGGGGGGTGAATCAGACATTGCGGGGGAGTGAATCAGACATTGCGGGGTTGTGAATCAGACATTGCGGGGGGTGAATCAGGCATTGCGGGGGTTGAATCAGATATTGTAGGGGGAGAATCAGACATTGCGGGGGGTGAATCAGACATTGCGGGGGTTGAATCAGACATTGCCATGGGTGAATCAGACATTGCGGGTGGTGAATCAGACATTGCGGGTGGTGAATCAGACATTGCGGGTGGTGAATCGGACATTGCGGCGGGGTGAATCTGGCATTGCGGGGGTTGAATCAGACATTGCGGGGGGGTTAATCAGACATTGTGGGGGGTGAATCAAACTTTGCAGAGGGGGTGAATCAGACATTGCGGGGGGTGTGAATTAAACATTGCGGGGGTTGAATCAGACATTGCTGGGTGGGTCAATTAGATATTGCGGGGGTAGTATCAGACATTGCAGGGGGTGAATCAGACATTGCGGGGGGGTGAATCAGATATTGCTGGGAGATGAATCAGATATTGCGGGAGGGTGAATCAGAAATTGCTGGGGGTGAATCAGACATTGCGGGGGGTGAATAAGACATTGCGGGTGGTGAATCAGACATTGCGGGGGTTGAATCAGACATCGCGGTTGGGTGAATCAGACATTGCGGGGGGGTGAATCAGACATTACGGGGGGTGAATCAGACATTGCAGGGGGGGTGAATCAGACATTGCGGGGGAGGGAATCAGACATTGCGGGGGGGTGAATCAGACAATGCGGAGTGAATCAAACATTGTGGTAGGGTGAATCAGACATGGGGGGTGAATCAGACATTGCGGGAGGTGAATCAGACATTGCGGGGGGTGGGGTGAATCAGATGTTGCGGGATGTTGAATCAGACATGGCGGGGGGGTAAATCAGACATTGAGGGGAATGAATCAGACATTGCGGGGGAGGTGAATCAGACATTGCGGGGGAGGTGAATCAGACATTGCGGGGGGGCGAATCAGACATTGCTTTGGGGGTGAATCAGACATTGTGGGTGGTGAATCAGTCATTGCGGTGGGGGTGGATCAGACATTGTGAGGGGGGTGAATCAGACATTGCGTTGGGGGTGAATCAGACATTGCGGGGTTGTGAATCAGACATTGTGGGGGGAGAATCAGACATTGCGGGGGGGTGAATCAGACATTGCAGGGGGTGAATCAGACATTGCGGGGGGTGAATCAGATATTGCAGGGGGAGAATCAGACATTGCGGGGTTGTGAATCAGACATTGCGGGGGGTGAATCGGACATTGCGGGGGTTGAATCAGATATTGTAGGGGGAGAATCAGACATTGCGGGGGGTGAATCAGACATTGAGGGGGTTGAATCAGACATTGCCATGGGTGAATCAGACATTGCGGTGGGTGAATCAGACATTGCGGGTGGTGAATCAGACATTGCGGGTGGTGAATCAGACATTGCGGGTGGTGAATCGGACATTGCGGCGGGATGAATCTGGCATTGCGGGGGTTGAATCAGACATTGCGGGGGGGTTAATCAGACATTGCGGGGGGTGAATCAAACTTTGCGGAGGGGGTGAATCAGACATTGCGGGGGGTGTGAATTAAACATTGCGGGGGTTGAATCAGACATTGCTGGGTGGGTGAATTAGATATTGCGGGAGTAGAATCAGACATTGCAGGGGGTGAATCAGACATTGCGGGGGGGGTGAATCAGGTATTGCTGGGAGATGAATCAGATATTGCGGGGGGGGGTGAATCAGACATTACGGGGGTGAATCAGACATTGCGGGGGGGGTGATTGAGACATTGCGGGGCGGGGGGGTGAATCAGACACTGC
Source organism: Somniosus microcephalus (assembly GCF_052327205.1). Taxonomy (NCBI): domain Eukaryota; kingdom Metazoa; phylum Chordata; class Chondrichthyes; order Squaliformes; family Somniosidae; genus Somniosus; species Somniosus microcephalus. The sequence continues at coordinate 1,036,895 of NC_140996.1, read as the reverse complement.
GTGGGGGTGAATCAGACATTGAGCTGGGGTGAATCAGACATTGCGGGGGGTGAATCAGACATTGCGGGGTGAATCTGGCATTACGGGGGGTGAATCACACATTGCGGGGGGTGAATCACACATTGCGGGGGTTGGATCAGACATTGCGGGGGCTGAATCAGACATTGCGGGGGGTGAATCAGACATTGCTGGGGGTGAATCAGACATTGCGGGGGGTGAATAAGACATTGCGGGTGGTGAATCAGACATTGCGGGGGTTGAATCAGACATCGCGGTTGGGTGAATCAGACATTGCGGGGGGGTGAATCAGACATTACGGGGGGTGAATCAGACATTGCAGGGGGGCTGAATCAGACATTGCGGGGGAGGGAATCAGACATTGCGGGGGGGTGAATCAGACAATGCGGAGTGAATCAACCATTGGGGTAGGGTGAATCAGACATGGGGGGTGAATCAGACATTGCGGGGGTGTGAATCAGACATTGCGGGGGGTGAATCAGACATTGCTGGGTGAATCAGACATTGCTGGGGGGGTGAATCAGACATTGCGGCGTGTGAATCAGACATTGCGGGGGTGGTGAATCAGACTTTGCGGAGTGTGAATCAGACATTGCGGGGGGGTGAATCAGACATTGCGGGGGAGTGAATCAGACATTGCGGGGTTGTGAATCAGGCATTGCGGGGGTTGAATCAGATATTGTAGGGGGAGAATCAGACATTGCGGGGGGTGAATCAGACATTGCGGGGGTTGAATCAGACATTGCCATGGGTGAATCAGACATTGCGGGTGGTGAATCAGACATTGCGGGTGGTGAATCAGACATTGCGGGTGGTGAATCGGACATTGCGGCGGGGTGAATCTGGCATTGCGGGGGTTGAATCAGACATTGCGGGGGGGGTTAATCAGACATTGCGGGGGGTGAATCAAACTTTGCGGAGGGGGTGAATCAGACATTGCGGGGGGTGTAAATTAAACATTGCGGGGGTTGAATCAGACATTGCTGGGTGGGTCAATTAGATATTGCGGGGGTAGTATCAGACATTGCAGGGGGTGAATCAGACATTGCGGGGGGGGTGAATCAGATATTGCTGGGAGATGAATCAGATATTGCGGGAGGGTGAATCAGACATTGCTGGGGGTGAATCAGACATTGCGGGGGGTGAATAAGACATTGCGGGTGGTGAATCAGACATTGCGGGGGTTGAATCAGACATCGCGGTTGGGTGAATCAGACATTGCGGGGGGGGTGAATCAGACATTACGGGGGGTGAATCAGACATTGCAGGGGGGGTGAATCAGACATTGCGGGGGAGGGAATCAGACATTACGGGGGGAATCAGACATTTCAGGGGGGTGAATCAGACATTGCGGGGGGGGTGAATCAGACATTGCGGGGGTGTTAATCAGACATTGTGGGGGTGGTGAATTAGACATTGCGGGGGGTGAATCAGACATTGTGGGGGGGAATCTGACATTGCGGGGGTGTGAATCAGACATTGCTGGGTGAATCAGACATTGCTGCGGAGGGTGAATCAGACATTGCGACGTGTGAATCAGACATTGCGGGGGTTGAATCAGACATTGCGGGGGCTGAATCAGACATTGCGGGGGCTGAATCAGACATTGCGGGGGGTGAATCAGACATTGCGGGGGCTGAATCAGACATTGCGGGGGTTGAATCAGACATTGCGGGGGTGAATCAGACATTGCGGGGGTTGAATCAGACATTGCGGGGGCTGAATCATACATTGTGGGGGGTGAATCAGACATTGCGGGTGGTGAATCAGACATTGCGGGGGTTGAATCAGACACTGCGTGGGGGTGAATCAGACTTTGAGCTGAGGGTGAATCAGACATTGCGGGGTGTGAATCAGACATTGCCAGGGGGATGAATCAGACATGGCGGGGGTGTGAATCAGACATTGCGGGGGGGTGAATCAGACATGGGGGGTGAATCAGACATTGCAGGGTGCGAATCAGACATTGCGGGGGGGTTGAATCAGACATTGCGGAGGGTGAATCAGACATTGCGGGGGGTGAATCAGACATTGTGGGGGGGGAATCTGACATTGCGGGTGTGTGAATCAGACATTGCTGGGGGTGAATCAGACATTGCGGGGTGAATCAGACATTGGGGTGGGGTGAATCAGACATTGCGGGGTGTGAATCAGACATTGCGGGGGTGTGAAACAGACATTGCAGGGGGGGTGAATCAGACATTGCGGGGGTGTGAATCAGACATTGTGGGGGTGGTGAATTAGACATTGCGGGGGGCGAATCAGATATTGTGGGGGGGGAATCTGACATTGCGGGGGTGGGAATCAGACATTGCGGGGGGTGAATCAGACATTGCTGGGTGAATCAGACATTGCTGCGGGGGGTGAATCAGACATTGCAGCGTGTGAATCAGACATTGCGGGTGGGTGAATCAGACACTGCGGGGGGTGAATCAGTCATTGCGGGGTGTATCAGACATTCTGATGGGGTGAATCAGACATAGTGGGGTTGAATCAAATATTGCGGGAGGTGGGGTGAATCAGACAGAGCGGGGGGTTAATCAGATATTGTGGGGGGGTGAATCAGACATTGCGGCGGGGTTAATCAGACATGGCAGGGGGTGAATCAGACATTGCGTGGGGTGGGGTGAATCAGATATTGCGTGGTGTTGAATCAAACATGGCGGGGGGATAAATCAGACATTGAGGGGAATGAATCAGACATTGCGGGGGAGGTGAATCAGACATTGCGGGGGAGGTGAATCAGACATTGCGGGGTGTGAATCAGACATTGTGGAGGGTGAATCAGACATTGTGGGTGGTGAATCAGTCATTGCGGTGGGGGTGGATCAGACAGTGAGGGGGGTGAGTCAGACATTGCGGGGTTGTGAATCTGACATTGCGGGGGGGAGAATCAGACATTGCGGGGGGTGAATCAGATATTGCGTTGGGGGTGAATCAGACATTGCGGGGTTGTGAATCAGACATTGCGGGGGGAGAATCAGACATTGCGGGGGGTGAATCAGACATTGCGGGGGGTGAATCAGATATTGCAGGGGGAGAATCAGACATTGCGGGGGGAGTGAATCAGACATTGCGGGGGGTGAATCAGACATTGCGGGGGGTGAATCAGACATTGCGGGGTGTGGATCAGACACTGCGGGGGGTGAACCTGACATTGCGGGGGGTGAATCAGACATTGCAGGGGTTGAATCAAACATTGCGGGGGTTGAATCAGACATTCCCAGGGGTGAATCAGACATTGTGGTGGGTGAATCAGACATTGCAGGGGGTGAATCAAACTTTGCGGAGGGGGTGAATTAGACATTGCGGGGAGGGGGTGAATTACACATTGCGCGGGTTGAATCAGACATTGCGGGGATGGTGAATGAGACATTGCGGGGGTTGAATCAGACGTTGCAGGCGGTGAATCAGACATTGCAGGGGGGGTGAATCAGATATTGCTGGGAGGTGAATCAGATATTGCGGGGGGGGTGAATCAGACCTTGCGGGGGGGGTGAATCAGACATAGCGGGGCGGGGGGGTGAATCAGATATTGCTGGGAGGTGAATCAGATATTGCGGGGGGGTGAATCAGACCTTGCGGGGGGGGTGAATCAGACATAGCGGGGCGGCGGGGGGTGAATCAGACATTGCGGGGTGTGAATCGGACATTGCGGTGGGGTTAATCAGACATTGGGGGAATGGTGAATCTGACATTGTGGCAGGTGAATCAGACATTGCGTGGGGTGAATCAGACATTGCGGGGGGTGAATCAGACATTGCGGGGGTTGAATCAGACATTGCGGTGTGAATCAGACATTGCGGGGGTGAATTAGACCTTGCGGGGTGTGTGAATCAGACATTGCGAGGCCGGGGGGTGAATCAGACATTGCAGGGGGGTGAATCTGACATTGCGGGGGGTGAATCAGACATTGCGGGGTGAATCAGACATTGTGGGGGGGTGAATCTGACATTGCGGGGGGGTGAATCAGACCTGGCGGGGGGGGTGAATCAGGCATTGCGGGGGGTGAATCAGACATTGCGGGGCGTGAATCAGACATTGCGGGGGGTGAATCAGATATTGCGGGGGTTGAATCAGACATTGCGGGGGGGTTAATCAGACATTGCGGGGGTGTGAATCAGACATTGCTGGGGGGTGAATCAGACATGGGGGGGTGAATCAGACATTGCAGGGTGCGAATCATACATTGCGGGGGGGTTGAATCAGACATTGCGGAGGGTGAATCAGACATTGCGGGGGGTGAATCAGACATTGTGGGGGGGGAATCTGACATTGCGGGTGTGTGAATCAGACATTGCGGGGGGTGAATCAGACATTGCGGGGCGAATCAGACATTGGGGTGGGGTGAATCAGACATTGCGGTGTGTGAATCAGACATTGCGGGGGTGTGAAACAGACATTGCAGGGGGGGTGAATCAGACATTGCGGGGGTGTGAATCAGATATTGCGGGGGGGTGAATCAGACATTGCGGGGGGGTGAATCAGACATTGCGGGGGTGTGAATCAGACCTTGCGGGGGGTGTGAATCAGACATTGCGGGGGGGTGAATCAGACATTGCGGGGTAGTGAATCAGACATTGCGGGGGGGGTGAATCAGACATTGCGGGGGGTAAATCAGACATTGCGGGGGGGTGAATCAGACATTGCGGGGGGGTGAATCAGACATTGCGGGGGGGTGAATCAGACATTGCGGGGGGTGAATCAGACATTGCGGGGAGGGTGAATCAGACATTGCAGGGTTGTGCGTGAATCAGACATTGTGGGGTGAATCAGATATTGCGGGAGGTGGGGTGAATCAGACATTGTGGAGGGGTGAATCAGACATTGCGGGGGGGTTAATCAGACATTGCGGGGGGGTTAATCAGACATGGCGAGGGTTTAATCAGACATTGCGGGGGGTGAATCAGACATTGCGGGGGGGAATCAGACATTGCGGGGGTGATGAATCAGACTTTGCGGGGGAGTGAATCAGACATTGCGTGGGGGTGAATCAGACATTGCGGGGGAGTGAATCAGACATTGCGGGGTGCGGTGAATCAGACATAGCGGGGGGTGAATCAGACATTGCGGGGGGTTAATCAGACATGGCGGGGGTTTAATCAGACATTGCGGGTGGTGAATCAGACATTGCGGGTGGTGAATCAAAGATTTGGAGGGGTGAATCAGACATTGCGGGGGTGAATCAGACCATGCGGGGTGTGTGAATCAGACATTGCGGGGGGTGTGAATCAGACATTGCGGGGGTTTAATCAGACATTGCGGGTGGGTGAATCAGACACTGCGGGGGGTGAATCAATCATTGCGGTGTGTATCAGACATTCTGGTGGGGTGAATCAGACATGGCGGGGGTGAATCAAATATTGCGGGAGGTGGGGTGAATCAGACAGAACGGGGGGTTAATCAGATATTGTGGGGGGTGAATCAGACATTGTGGCGGGGTTAATCAGACATGGCGGGGGGTGAATCAGACATTGCGGGGGGTGAATCAGACATTGCTGGGCGTGAATCAGACATTGCGGGGGGTGAATCAGACATTGCGTGGGGTGGGGTGAATCAGATATTGCGGGGTGTTGAATCAGACATGGCGGGGGGGTAAATCAGACATTGAGGGGAATGAATCAGACATTGCGGGGGAGGTGAATCAGACATTGCGGGGGAGGTGAATCAGACATTGCGGGGTGTGAATCAGACATTGCGGAGGGTGAATCAGACATTGCGGGGGGGCGTGTATCAGACTTTGCGGGTGGTCAATCAGACATTGTGGGTGGTGAATCAGTCATTGCGGTGGGGATGGATCAGACAGTGAGGGGGTGAGTCAGACATTGCGGGGTTGTGAATCAGACATTGCGGGGGGGAGAATCAGACATTGCGGGGGGTGAATCAGACATTGCAGGGGGTGAATCAGACATTGCGGGGGGGAGAATCAGACATTGCGGGGGGTGAATCAGACATTGCAGGGGGTGAATCAGACATTGCGGGGGGGTGAATCAGATATTGCAGGGGGAGAATCAGACACTGTGGGGGGTGAATCAGACATTGCGGGAGGAGAATCAGACATTGCTGGGGGTGAATCAGACATTGCGGGGGGTGAATCAGATATTTCAGGGGGAGAATCAGACATTGCGGGGGGAGTGAATCAGACATTGCGGGGGGTGAATCAGACATTGCGGGGGTGAATCAGACGTTGCTGGGTGTGGATCAGACATTGCGGGGGGTGAATCTGACATTGCGGGGGGTGAATCAGACATTGCAGGGGTTGAATCAGACATTGCGGGGGTTGAATCAGACATTCCCAGGGGTGAATCAGACATTGCAGTGGGTGAATCAGACATTGCGGGTGGTGAATCAGACATTGCGGGTGGTGAATCAGACAGTGCGGGTGGTGAATCACACATTGCGGGTGGTGAATCGGACATTGCGGCGGGGTGAATCTGGCATTGCGGGGGTTGAATCAGACATTGTGGGGGGGTTAATCAGACATTGCGAGGGGTGAATCAAACTTTGCGGAGGGGGTGAATCAGGCATTGCGGGGAGGGGGTGAATTAGACATTGCGCGGGTTGAATCAGACATTGCGCGGATGGTGAATTAGACATTGCGGGGGTTGAATCAGACGTTGCAGGGGGTGAATCAGACATTGCGGGGGGGGTGAATCAGATATTGCTGGGAGGTGAATCAGATATTGCGGGGGGGGTGAATCAGACATTGCGGGGCGGGGGGTGATTCAGACATTGCGGGGTGTGAATCGGACATTGCGGGGGGGTTAATCAGACATTGGGGGGGTGGTGAACCTGACTTTGCGAGGGGTGAATCAGACATTGCGGTGTGAATCAGACATTGCGGGGGTGAATTAGACCTTGCGGGGTGTGTGAATCAGACATTGTGAGGCGGGGGGGTGAGTCAGACATTGCAGGGGGGTGAATCGGACATTGCGGGGGTTGAATCAGACACTGCATGGGGGTGAATCAGACATTGAGCTGGGGGTGAATCAGACATTGCGGGGGGTGAATCAGACATTGCGGGGTGAATCAGACATTGTGGGGGGGGTGAATCTGACATTGACGGGGGGTGAATCAGACCTGGCCGGGGGGGGTGATTCAGGCATTGCGGGGGCTGAAACAGACATTGCAGGGGGTGAATCAGACATTGCGGGGGTTTAATCAGACATTGCTGGGTGTGGATCAGACATTGCGGGGGATGAATCTGACACTGCGGGGGGTGAATCAGACTTTGCAGGGGTTAAATCAGACATTGCGGGGGTTGAATCAGACATTCCCAGGGGTGAATCAGACATTGCGGTGGGTGAATCAGACATTGCGGGTGGTGAATCAGACATTGAGGGTGGTGAATCAGACATTGCGGGTGGTGAATCAGACATTGCGGGTGGTGAATCGGACATTGCGGCGGGGTGAATCTGGCATTGCGGGGGTTGAATCAGACATTGCGGGGGGGTTAATCAGACATTGCGGGGGGTGAATCAAACTTTTGCGGAGGGGGTGAATCAGGCATTGCGGGCAGGGGGTGAATTAGACATTGCGCGGGTTGAATCTGACATTGCGCGGATGGTGAATTAGACATTGCGGGAGTTGAATCAGACGTTGCAGGGGGTGAATCAGACATTGCCGGGGGGGTGAATCAGATATTGCTGGGAGGTGAATCAGATATTGCGGGGGGGGTGAATCAGACATTGCGGGGCGGGGGGGTGAATCAGACATTGCGGGGTGTGAATCGGACATTGCGGGGGGGTTAATCAGACATTGCGGGGGGTGAATCAAACTTTGCGGAGGGGGTGAATCAGGCATTGCGGGCAGGGGGTGAATTAGACATTGCGCGGGTTGAATCTGACATTGCGCGGATGGTGAATTAGACATTGCGGGAGTTGAATCAGACGTTGCAGGGGGTGAATCAGACATTGCCGGGGGGGTGAATCAGATATTGCTGGGAGGTGAATCAGATATTGCGGGGGGGTGAATCAGACATTGCGGGGCGGGGGGGTGAATCAGACATTGCGGGGTGTGAATCGGACATTGCGGGGGGGGTAATCGGACATTGGCGGGGTGGTGAATCTGACATTGCGGGAGGCGAATCAGACATTGCGGGGGGTGAATCAGACATTGCGGGGGGTGAATCAGACATTGCAGGGGGTGAATCAGACATTGCGGTGTGAATCAGACATTGCGGGGGTGAATTAGACCTTGCGGGGTGTGTGAATCAGACATTGTGAGGCGGGGGGGTGAATCAGACATTGCAGGGGGGTGAATCGGACATTGCGGGGTGGTGAATCAGACACTGCGGGGGTTGAATCAGACACTGCGTGGGGGTGAATCAGACATTGAGCTGGGGGTGAATCAGACATTGCGGGGGGTGAATCAGACATTGCGGGGTGAATCAGACATTGTGGGGGGGTGAATCTGACATTGACGGGGGGTGAATCAGACCTGGCGGGGGGGGTGATTCAGGCATTGCGGGGGGTGAATCAGACATTGCGGGTGGTGAATCAGACATTGCGGGTGGTGAATCAGACATTGCGGGTGGTGAATCGGACATTGCGGCGGGGTGAATCTGGCATTGCGGGGGTTGAATCAGACATTGCGGGGGGGTTAATCAGACATTGCGGGGTGTGAATCAAACATTGCGGAGGGGGTGAATCAGGCATTGCGGGGAGGGGCTTGCCATGAACAGAGGGACAACCAGTAAACTAAGAAAAGAATATATATAAACAATGCGAATGTATATTTATACACTCAGGGATATACCTGTTTATACACTGTATGAATAGAACTGCGTTTATGTGCTAAACCATAAATGTATTTTGATGCTTTGGCAACATAAGATGTAACTTATCATGCCAATAAAGCGATTTGAATTGTGAATTGTGAATTGGGTGAATTAGACATTGCACGGGTTGAATCAGACATTGCGCGGATGGTGAATTAGACATTGCGGGGGTTGAATCAGACGTTGCAGGGGGTGAATCAGGCATTGCGGGGGGGGTGAATCAGATATTACTGGGAGGTGAATCAGATATTGCGGGGGGGGTGAATCAGACATTGCGGGGCGGGGGGGTGAATCAGACATTGCGGGGTGTGAATCGGACATTGCAGGGGGGTTAATCAGACATTGCGGGGGGGTTAATCAGACATTGGGGGGGTAGTGAATCTGGCATTGCGGGAGGTGAATCAGACATTGCGGGGGGTGAATCAGACATTGCGGGGGTTTAATCAGACATTGCGGGTGGGTGAATCAGACACTGCGGGGGGTGAATCAGTCATTGCGGGGTGTATCAGACATTCTGGTGGGGTGAATCAGACATGGCGGGGGTGAATCAAATATTGCGGGAGTTGGGGTGAATCAGACAGAACGGGGGGTTAATCAGATATTGTGGGGGGTGAATCAGACCTTGCGGCGGGGTTAATCAGACATGGCGGGGGGTGAATCAGACATTGCGGGAGGTGAATCAGACATTGCTGGGCGTGAATCAGACATTGCGGGGGGTGAATCAGACATTGCGTGGGGTGGGGTGAATCAGATATTGTGGGGTGTTGAATCAGACATGGCGGGGGGGTAAATCAGACATTGAGGGGAATGAATCAGACATTGCGGGGGAGGTGAATCAGACATTGCGGGGGAGGTGAATCAGACATTGCGGGGTGTGAATCAGACATTGCGGAGGGTGAATCAGACATTGCGGGGGGTGAATCAGACATTGCGGGGGGTGAATCAGACATTGCTGGGCGTGAATCAGACATTGCGGGGGGTGAATCAGACATTGCGTGGGGTGGAGTGAATCAGATATTGTGGGGTGTTGAATCAGACATGGCGGGGGGGTAAATCAGACATTGAGGGGAATGAATCAGACATTGCGGGGGAGGTGAATCAGGCATTGCGGGGTGTGAATCAAACATTGCGGAGGGTGAATCAGACATTGCGGGGAGGCGTGTATCAGACATTGCGGGTGGTCAATCAGACATTGTGGGTGGTGAATCAGTCATTGCGGTGGGGGTGGATCAGACAATGAGGGGGGTGAGTCAGACATTGCGGGGTTGTGAATCAGACATTGCGGGGGGGAGAATCAGACATTGCGGGGGGTGAATCAGATATTGCAGGGGGTGAATCAGACATTGCGGGGGGGTGAATCAGATATTGCAGGGGGAGAATCAGACATTGCACGGTTGTGAATCAGACATTGCTGGGGGTGAATCGGACATTGCGGGGGGTGAATCAGATATTGCAGGGGGAGAATCAGACATTGTGGGGGGTGAATCAGACATTGCGGGTGGTGAGTCAGACATTGTGGGTGGTGAATCAGTCATTGCGGTGGGGGTGGATCAGACATTGTGAGGGGGGTGAATCAGACATTGCGTTGGGGGTGAATCAGACATTGTGGGGTTGTGAATCAGACATTGCGGGGGGAGAATCAGACATTGCGGGGGGTGAATCAGACATTGCGGGGGGTGAATCAGATATTGCAGGGGGAGAATCAGACATTGCGGGGTAGTGAATCAGACATTGTGGGGGGTGAATCAGACATTGCGGGGGGTGAAGCAGACATTGCTGGGTGTGGATCAGACATTGCGGGGGGTGAATCTGACATTGCAGGGGGTGAATCACACATTGCAAGGATCAGACATTGCGGGGGTTGAATCAGACATTCCCAGGGGTGAATCAGACATTGCGGTGGGTGAATCAGACATTGCGGGTGGTGAATCAGACATTGCGGGTGGTGAATCAGACATTGCGGGTGGTGAATCGGACATTGCGGCGGGGTGAATCTGGCATTGCGGGGGTTGAATCAGACATTGCGGGGGGGGTTAATCAGACATTACGGGGGGTGAATCAAACTTTGCGGAGGGGGTGAATCAGGCATTGCGGGGAGGGGGTGAATTAGACATTGCGCGGGTTGAATCAGACATTGCGCGGATGGTGAATTAGACATTGCGGGGGTTGAATCAGACGTTGCAGGGGGTGAATCAGACATTGCGGGGCGGGGGGGTGAATCAGACATTGCGGGGTGTGAATCGGACATTGCGGGGGTGTTAATCAGACATTGGGGGGGTGGTGAATCTGACATTGCGGGAGGTGAATCAGACATTGCGGGGGGTGAATCAGACATTGCGGGGGGTGAATCAGACATTGCGGGGGGGTGACTCAGACATTGCGGGGGGTGAATCAGACATTGCGGGGGGTGAATCAGACATTGCGGGGGGGTGACTCAGACATTGCGGTGTGAATCAGACATTGCGGGGGTGAATTTGACCTTGCGGGGTGTGTGAATCAGACATTATGAGGCGGGGGGGGTCGAATCAGACACTGCGTTGGGGTGAATCAGACATTGTGCTGGGGTGTGAATCAGACATTGCGGGGGGTGAATCAGACATTGCGGGGTGAATCAGACATTGTGGGGGGGGTGAATCAGACCTGGCCGGGGGGGGGTGATTCAGGCATTGCGGGTGGTGAATCAGACATTGCGGGGGGTGAATCAGACATTGCGGGGGGTGAATCAGACATTGCGGGGGTTGAATCAGACATTGTCGGGGGGTGATACCGACCTTGCAGGGGGATGAATCAGACATTGCGGGCGGTGAATCAGACATTGCGGGTGGTGAATCAGACATTGCAGGGGTTGAATCAGACACTGCGTGGAGGTGAATCAGACTTTGAGCTGAGGGTGAATCAGACATTGCGGGGTGTGAATCAGACATTGCGGGGGGGTGAATCAGACATGGCGGGGGTGTGAATCAGACATTGCGCGGGGGGTGAATCAGGCATTGCGGGGTGAATCAGACATTGTGGGGGAGGTGAATCAGACCTGGCCGGGGGGGGTGATTCAGGCATTGCGGGTGGTGAATCAGACATTGCGGGGGGTGAATCAGACATTGCGGGTGGTGAATCAGACATTGCGGGGGGTGAATCAGACATTGCGGGGGTTGAATCAGACATTGTCGGGGGGTGATACCGACCTTGCAGGGGGATGAATCAGACATTGCGGGCGGTGAATCAGACATTGCGGGTGGTGAATCAGACATTGCAGGGGTTGAATCAGACACTGCGTGGAGGTGAATCAGACTTTGAGCTGAGGGTGAATCAGACATTGCGGGGTGTGAATCAGACATTGCGGGGGGGTGAATCAGACATGGCGGGGGTGTGAATCAGACATTGCGGGGGGGTGAATCAGACATGGGGGGGTGAATCAGATATTGCAGGGTGCGAATCAGACATTGCGGGGGGGTTGAATCAGACATTGCAGGGGGGTGAATCAGACATTGCGGGGGGGTTAATCAGACATTGTGGGGGTGGTGAATCAGACATTGCGGGGGGTGAATCAGACATTGCGGGGTGAATCAGACATTGTGGTAGGGTGAATCAGACATTGCGGTGTGTGAATCAGACATTGCGTGGGTGTGAATCAGACATTGTGGGGTTGGGCGTGAATCAGACATTGTGGTGGAGTGAATCAGACATTGCAGGGTGTGAATCAGACATTGCGGGGAGGGTGAATCTGACATTTCGGGGGGGTGAATCAGACATTGCGGGGTTGGGCGTGAATCAGACATTGCGGGGGGTGGTGAATCAGACATTGTGGGGTGTGAATCAGACATTGCGGGGGGGGTGAATCAGATATTGCGGGGTGTTGAATCAGACATGGCGGGGGGGTAAATCAGACATTGAGGGGAATGAATCAGACATTGCGGGGGAGGTGAATCAGGCATTGCGGGGGGTTGAATCAGACATTGCGGGGTGGGTGTATCAGACATTGCGGTGGAGGTGAATCAGGCATTGCGGGGTGTGAATCAAACATTGCGGATGGTGAATCAGACATTGCGGGGAGGCGTGTATCAGACATTGCGGGTGGTCAATCAGACATTGTGGGTGGTGAATCAGTCATTGCGGTGGGGGTGGATCAGACAGTGAGGGGGGTGAGTCAGACATTGCGGGGTTGTGAATCAGACATTGCGGGGGGGAGAATCAGACATTGCGGGGGGTGAATCAGACATTGCAGGGGGTGAATCAGACTTTGCGGGGGGGTGAATCAGATATTGCAGGGGGAGAATCAGACATTGCACGGTTGTGAATCAGACATTGCTGGGGGTGAATCGGACATTGCGGGGGGTGAATCAGATATTGCAGGGGGAGAATCAGACATTGTGGGGGGTGAATCAGACATTGCGGGTGGTGAGTCAGACATTGTGGGTGGTGAATCAGTCATTGCGGTGGGGGTGGATCAGACATTGTGAGGGGGGTGAATCAGACATTGCGTTGGGGGTGAATCAGACATTGCGGGGTTGTGAATCAGACATTGCGGGGGGAGAATCAGACATTGCGGGGGGTGAATCAGACATTGCGGGGGGTGAATCAGATATTGCAGGGGGAGAATCAGACATTGCTGGGGGAGTGAATCAGACATTGTGGGGGGTGAATCAGACATTGCGGGGGGTGAATCAGACATTGCAAGGGTTGAATCAGACATTGCGGGGGTTGAATCAGACATTCCCAGGGGTGAATCAGACATTGCGGTGGGTGAATCAGACATTGCGGGGGGAGAATCAGACATTGCGGGGGGAGTGAATCAGACATTGCGGGGGGTGAATCAGATATTGCAGGGGGAGAATCAGACATTGCGGGGGGAGTGAATCAGACATTGCGGGGGGTGAATCTGACATTGCAGGGGGTGAATCAGACATTGCAAGGGTTGAATCAGACATTGCGGGGGTTGAATCAGACATTCCCAGGGGTGAATCAGACATTGCGGTGGGTGAATCAGACATTGCGGGTGGTGAATCAGACATTGCGGCTGGTGAATCAGACATTGCGGGTGGTGAATCAGACATTGCGGGTGGTGAATCGGACATTGCGGCGGGGTGAATCTGGCATTGCGGGGGTTGAATCAGACATTGCGGGGGGGTTAATCAGACATTACGGGGGGTGAATCAACTTTGCGGAGGGGGTGAATCAGGCATTGCGGGGAGGGGGTGAATTAGACATTGCGCGGGTTGAATCAGACATTGCGCGGATGGTGAATTAGACATTGCGGGGGTTGAATCAGACGTTGCAGGGGGTGAATCAGACATTGCGGGGCGGGGGGGGTGAATCAGACATTGCGGGGTGTGAATCGGACATTGCGGGGGTGTTAATCAGACATTGGGGGGGTGGTGAATCTGACATTGCGGGAGGTGAATCAGACATTGCGGGGGGTGAATCAGACATTGCGGGGGGTGAATCAGACATTGCGGGGGGGGTGACTCAGACATTGCGGGGGGGTGAATCAGACATTGCGGGGGGTGAATCAGACATTGCGGGGGGGTGACTCAGACATTGCGGTGTGAATCAGACATTGCGGGGGTGAATTTGACCTTGCGGGGTGTGTGAATCAGACATTGTGAGGCGGGGGGGTGAATCAGACACTGCGTTGGGGTGAATCAGACATTGTGCTGGGGGTGAATCAGACATTGCGGGGGGTGAATCAGACATTGCGGGGTGAATCAGACATTGTGGGGGGGGGTGAATCAGACCTGGCGGGTGGGGGGTGATTCAGGCATTGCGGGTGGTGAATCAGACATTGCGGGGGGTGAATCAGACATTGCGGGGGGTGAATCAGACATTGCGGGGGGTGAATCAGACATTGCGGGGGGTTGAATCAGACATTGTCGGGGGGTGATACCGACCTTGCAGGGGGGGTGAATCAGACATTGCGGGCGGTGAATCAGACATTGCGGGTGGTGAATCAGACATTGCAGGGGTTGAATCAGACACTGCGTGGAGGTGAATCAGACTTTGAGCTGAGGGTGAATCAGACATTGCGGGGTGTGAATCAGACATTGCGGGGGGGGTGAATCAGACATGGCAGGGGTGTGAATCAGACATTGCGCGGGGGTGAATCAGGCATTGCGGGGTGAATCAGACATTGTGGTGGGGTGAATCAGACATGGGGGGGTGAATCAGACATTGCAGGGTGCGAATCAGACATTGCGGGGGGGTTGAATCAGACATTGCAGGGGGGTGAATCAGACATTGCGGGGGGGTTAATCAGACATTGTGGGGGTGGTGAATCAGACATTGCGGGGGTTGAATCAGACATTGTGGGGGGGGAATCTGACATTGCGGGGTTGTGAATCAGACATTGCGGGGGGTGAATCAGACATTGCGGGGTGAATCAGACATTGTGGTGGGGGTGAATCAGACATTGCGGTGTGTGAATCAGACATTGCGTGGGTGTGAATCAGACATTGTGGGGTTGGGCGTGAATCAGACATTGTGGTGGGGTGAATCAGACATTGCAGGGTGTGAATCAGACATTGCGGGGAGGGTGAATCTGACATTTCGGGGGGGTGAATCAGACATTGCGGGGTTGGGCGTGAATCAGACATTGCGGGGGGTGGTGAATCAGACATTGCGGGGTGTGAATCAGACATTGCGGGGGGGGGTGAATCAGACATTGCGGGGGTGTGAATCAGACATTGCGGGGGGGGTGAATCAGACATTGCGGGGGGGTGAATCAGACATTGCGGAGTGTGAATCAGACATTGCGGGGGGGTGAATCAGACATTGCGGGGGCTGGGCGTGAATCAGACATTGTGGGGCAAATCAGATATTGCGGGAGGTGGGGTGAATCAGACATAGTGGGGGGTTAATCAGACTTTGTGGGGGGGTGAATCAGACATTGCGGGGGGTTTAATCAGACATGGCGGGGGTTTAATCAGACATTGCGGGTAGTGAATCAGACATTGCGGGTGTTGAATCAGACATTGTGGGTGGTGAGTCATACTTTGGGGGGGTGAATCAGACCTGGCGGGGGGTGTGAATCAGACATTGCGGGGGGGTGCATCAGACATTGCAGGTGGGTGAATCAGTCATTGCAGGGGGTGAATCAGACATTGCGGGGGGGGTGAATCAGATATTGCTGGGAGGTGAATCAGACATTGCAGGTGGGTGAATCAGTCATTGCAGGGGGTGAATCAGACATTGCGGGGGGGGTGAATCAGATATTGCTGGGAGGTGAATCAGATATTGCGGGAGGGGTGAATCAGACCTTGCGGGGGGTGTGAATCAGACATTGCGGGGCGGGGGGGGGGAATCAGACATTGCGGGGGGGTGAATCGGACATTGCGGGGGGGTTAATCAGACATTGTGGGGGGTGGTGAATCTGACATTGCGGGAGGTGAATCAGACATTGCGTGGGGTGGGGTGAATCAGATATTGCGGGGTGTTGAATCAGACATGGCGGGGGGGGTAAATCAGACATTGAGGGGAATGAATCAGACATTGCGGGGGAGGTGAATCAGACATTGCGGGGGAGGTGAATCAGACATTGCGGGGGGGTGAATCAGACATTGCGGAGGGTGAATCAGACATTGCGGGGGGTGAATCAGACATTGCGGGGGGTGAATCAGACATTGCTGGGCGTGAATCAGACATTGCGGGGGGTGAATCAGACATTGCGTGGGGTGGGGTGAATCAGATATTGTGGGGTGTTGAATCAGACATGGCGGGGGGGTAAATCAGACATTGAGGGGAATGAATCAGACATTGCGGGGGAGGTGATTCAGGCATTGCAGGGGGTTGAATCAGACATTGCGGGGGAGGTGAATCAGACATTGCGGGGGAGGTGAATCAGGCATTGCGGGGTGTGAATCAAACATTGCGGAGGGTGAATCAGACATTGCGGGGAGGCGTGTATCAGACATTGCGGGTGGTCAATCAGACATTGTGGGTGGTGAATCAGTCATTGCGGTGGGGGTGGATCAGACAGTGAGGGGGGTGAGTCAGACATTGCGGGGTTGTGAATCAGACATTGCGGGGGGGAGAATCAGACATTGCGGGGGGTGAATCAGACATTGCAGGGGGTGAATCAGACATTGCACGGTTGTGAATCAGACATTGCTGGGGGTGAATCGGACATTGCGGGGGGTGAATCAGATATTGCAGGGGGAGAATCAGACATTGTGGGGGGTGAATCAGACATTGCGGGTGGTGAGTCAGACATTGTGGGTGGTGAATCAGTCATTGTGGTGGGGGTGAATCAGATATTGCGGGGTTGTGAATCAGACATTGCGGGAGGAGAATCAGACATTGCGGGGGGTGAATCAGACATTGCGGGGGGAGAATCAGACATTGCGGGGGGTGAATCAGACATTGCGGGGGGAGAATCAGACATTGCGGGGGGAGTGAATCAGACATTGTGGGGGGTGAATCAGACATTGCTGGGTGTGGATCAGACATTGCGGGGGGTGAATCTGACATTGCAGGGGGTGAATCAGACATTGCAAGGGTTGAATCAGACATTGCGGGGTGGTGAATCAGACATTGCGGGGGTTGAATCAGACACTGCGTTGGGGTGAATCAGACATTGTGCTGGGGGTGAATCAGACATTGCGGGGGGTGAATCAGACATTGCGGGGTGAATCAGACATTGTGGGGGGGGTGAATCAGACCTGGCGGGGGGGGTGATTCAGGCATTGCGGGTGGTGAATCAGACATTGCGGGGGGTGAATCAGACATTGCGGGGGGTGAATCAGACCTGGCGGGGGGGGTGATTCAGGCATTGCGGGTGGTGAATCAGACATTGTGGGGGGGGAATCTGACATTGCGGGGGGGAGAATCAGACATTGCGGGGGGTGAATCAGACATTGCGGGTGGGTGAATCAGACACTGCGGGGGGTGAATCAGTCATTGCGGGGTGTATCAGACATTCTGGTGGGGTGAATCAGACATGGTGGGGGTGAATCAAATATTGCGGGAGGTGGGGTGAATCAGACAGAGCGGGGGGTTAATCAGATATTGTGGGGGGGTGAATCAGACATTGCGGCGGGGTTAATCAGACATGGCGGGGGGTGAATCAGACTTTGCGGGGGGTGAATCAGACATTGCGTGGGGTGGGGTGAATCAGATATTGCGTGGTGTTGAATCAAACATGGCGGGGGGATAAATCAGACATTGAGGGGAATGAATCAGACATTGCGGGGGAGGTGAATCAGACATTGCGGGGGAGGTGAATCAGACATTGCGGGGTGTGAATCAGACATTGTGGGTGGTGAATCAGTCATTGCGGTGGGGGTGGATCAGACAGTGAGGGGGGTGAGTCAGACATTGCGGGGTTGTGAATCTGACATTGCGGGGGGGAGAATCAGACATTGCGGGGGGTGAATCAGATATTGCAGGGGGAGAATCAGACATTGTGGGTGGTGAGTCAGACATTGTGGGTGGTGAATCAGTCATTGCGTTGGGGGTGAATCAGACATTGCGGGGTTGTGAATCAGACATTGCGGGGGGAGAATCAGACATTGCGGGGGGTGAATCAGACATTGCGGGGGGTGAATCAGATATTGCAGGGGGAGAATCAGACATTGTGGGGGGGGTGAATCTGACATTGACGGGGGGTGAATCAGACCTGGCCGGGGGGGGTGATTCAGGCATTGCGGGGGCTGAATCAGACATTGCAGGGGGTGAATCAGACATTGCGGGGGTTTAATCAGACATTGCTGGGTGTGGATCAGACATTGCGGGGGATGAATCTGACACTGCGGGGGGTGAATCAGACATTGCAGGGGTTAAATCAGACATTGCGGGGGTTGAATCAGACATTCCCAGGGGTGAATCAGACATTGCGGTGGGTGAATCAGACATTGCGGGTGGTGAATCAGACATTGCGGGTGGTGAATCAGACATTGCGGGTGGTGAATCAGACATTGCGGGTGGTGAATCGGACATTGCGGCGGGGTGAATCTGGCATTGCGGGGGTTGAATCAGACATTGCGGGGGGGTTAATCAGACATTGCGGGGGGTGAATCAAACTTTGCGGAGGGGGTGAATCAGGCATTGCGGGCAGGGGGTGAATTAGACATTGCGCGGGTTGAATCTGACATTGCGCGGATGGTGAATTCGACATTGCGGGAGTTGAATCAGACGTTGCAGGGGGTGAATCAGACATTGCCGGGGGGGTGAATCAGATATTGCTGGGAGGTGAATCAGATATTGCGGGGGGGGTGAATCAGACATTGCGGGGCGGGGGGGTGAATCAGACATTGCGGGGTGTGAATCGGACATTGCGGGGGGGTTAATCGGACATTGGCGGGGTGGTGAATCTGACATTGCGGGAGGCGAATCAGACATTGCGGGGGGTGAATCAGACATTGCGGGGGGTGAATCAGACATTGCAGGGGGTGAATCAGACATTGCGGTGTGAATCAGACATTGCGGGGGTGAATTAGACCTTGCGGGGTGTGTGAATCAGACATTGTGAGGCGGGGGGGTGAATCAGACATTGCAGGGGGGTGAATCGGACATTGCGGGGTGGTGAATCAGACATTGCGGGGGTTGAATCAGACACTGCGTGGGGGTGAATCAGACATTGAGCTGGGGGTGAATCAGACATTGCGGGGGGTGAATCAGACATTGCGGGGTGAATCAGACATTGTGGGGGGGGTGAATCTGACATTGACGGGGGGTGAATCAGACCTGGCGGGGGGGGTGATTCAGGCATTGCGGGGGGTGAATCAGACATTGCGGGTGGTGAATCAGACATTGCGGGTGGTGAATCAGACATTGCGGGTGGTGAATCGGACATTGCGGCGGGGTGAATCTGGCATTGCGGGGGTTGAATCAGACATTGCGGGGGGGTTAATCAGACATTGCGGGGTGTGAATCAAACATTGCGGAGGGGGTGAATCAGGCATTGCGGGGAGGGGCTTGCCATGAACAGAGGGACAACCAGTAAACTAAGAAAAGAATATATATAAACAATGCGAATGTATATTTATACACTCAGGGATATACCTGTTTATACACTGTATGAATAGAACTGCGTTTATGTGCTAAACCATAAATGTATTTTGATGCTTTGGCAACATAAGATGTAACTTATCATGCCAATAAAGCGATTTGAATTGTGAATTGTGAATTGGGTGAATTAGACATTGCGCGGGTTGAATCAGACATTGCGCGGATGGTGAATTAGACATTGCGGGGGTTGAATCAGACGTTGCAGGGGGTGAATCAGGCATTGCGGGGGGGTGAATCAGATATTGCTGGGAGGTGAATCAGATATTGCGGGGGGGGTGAATCAGACATTGCGGGGCGGGGGGGTGAATCAGACATTGCGGGGTGTGAATCGGACATTGCAGGGGGGTTAATCAGACATTGCGGGGGGGTTAATCAGACATTGGGGGGGTAGTGAATCTGGCATTGCGGGAGGTGAATCAGACATTGCGGGGGGTGAATCAGACATTGCGGGGGTTTAATCAGACATTGCGGGTGGGTGAATCAGACACTGCGGGGGGTGAATCAGTCATTGCGGGGTGTATCAGACATTCTGGTGGGGTGAATCAGACATGGCGGGGGTGAATCAAATATTGCGGGAGTTGGGGTGAATCAGACAGAACGGGGGGTTAATCAGATATTGTGGGGGGTGAATCAGACCTTGCGGCGGGGTTAATCAGACATGGCGGGGGGTGAATCAGACATTGCGGGAGGTGAATCAGACATTGCTGGGCGTGAATCAGACATTGCGGGGGGTGAATCAGACATTGCGTGGGGTGGGGTGAATCAGATATTGCGGGGTGTTGAATCAGACATGGCGGGGGGGTAAATCAGACATTGAGGGGAATGAATCAGACATTGCGGGGGAGGTGAATCAGACATTGCGGGGGAGGTGAATCAGACATTGCGGGGTGTGAATCAGACATTGCGGAGGGTGAATCAGACATTGCGGGGGGGGAAACAGACATTGCGGGGGGTGAATCAGACATTGCTGGGCGTGAATCAGACATTGCGGGGGGTGAATCAGACATTGCGTGGGGTGGGGTGAATCAGATATTGCGGGGTGTTGAATCAGACATGGCGGGGGGGTAAATCAGACATTGAGGGGAATGAATCAGACATTGCGGGGGAGGTGAATCAGGCATTGCGGGGGGTTGAATCAGACATTGCGGGGGGGTGAATCAGACATTGCGGGGGAGGTGAATCAGGCATTGCGGGGTGTGAATCAAACATTGCGGAGGGTGAATCAGACATTGCGGGGAGGCGTGTATCAGACATTGCGGGTGGTCAATCAGACATTGTGGGTGGTGAATCAGTCATTGCGGTGGGGGTGGATCAGACAGTGAGGGGGGTGAGTGAGACATTGCGGGGTTGTGAATCAGACATTGCGGGGGGGAGAATCAGACATTGCGGGGGGTGAATCAGACATTGCAGGGGGTGAATCAGACATTGCGGGGGGGTGAATCAGATATTGCAGGGGGAGAATCAGACATTGCACGGTTGTGAATCAGACATTGCTGGGGGTGAATCGGACATTGCGGGGGGTGAATCAGATATTGCAGGGGGAGAATCAGACATTGTGGGGGGTGAATCAGACATTGCGGGTGGTGAGTCAGACATTGTGGGTGGTGAATCAGTCATTGCGGTGGGGGTGGATCAGACATTGTGAGGGGGGTGAATCAGACATTGCATTGGGGGTGAATCAGACATTGCGGGGTTGTGAATCAGACATTGCGGGGGGAGAATCAGACATTGCGGGGGGTGAATCAGACATTGCGGGGGGTGAATCAGATATTGCAGGGGGAGAATCAGACATTGCGGGGGGAGTGAATCAGACATTGTGGGGGGTGAATCAGACATTGCGGGGGGTGAATCAGACATTGCTGGGTGTGGATCAGACATTGCGGGGGGTGAATCTGACATTGCAGGGGGTGAATCAGACATTGCAAGGGTTGAATCAGACATTGCGGGGTTTGAATCAGACATTCCCAGGGGTGAATCAGACATTGCGGTGGGTGAATCAGACATTGCGGGTGGTGAATCAGACATTGCGGGTGGTGAATCGGACATTGCGGCGGGGTGAATCTGGCATTGCGGGGGTTGAATCAGACATTGCGGGGGGGTTAATCAGACATTACGGGGGGTGAATCAAACTTTGCGGAGGGGGTGAATCAGGCATTGCGGGGAGGGGGTGAATTAGACATTGCGCGGGTTGAATCAGACATTGCGCGGATGGTGAATTAGACATTGCGGGGGTTGAATCAGACGTTGCAGGGGGTGAATCAGACATTGCGGGGCGGGGGGGTGAATCAGACATTGCGGGGTGTGAATCGGACATTGCGGGGGTGTTAATCAGACATTGGGGGGGTGGTGAATCTGACATTGCGGGAGGTGAATCAGACATTGCGGGGGGTGAATCAGACATTGCGGGGGCTGAATCAGACATTGCGGGGGGGTGACTCAGACATTGCGGGGGGTGAATCAGACATTGCGGGGGGTGAATCAGACATTGCGGGGGGGTGACTCAGACATTGCGGTGTGAATCAGACATTGCGGGGGTGAATTTGACCTTGCGGGGTGTGTGAATCAGACATTGTGAGGCGGGGGGGTGAATCAGACACTGCGTTGAGGTGAATCAGACATTGTGCTGGGGGTGAATCAGACATTGCGGGGGGTGAATCAGACATTGCGGGGTGAATCAGACATTGTGGGGGGGGTGAATCAGACCTGGCGGGGGGGGTGATTCAGGCATTGCGGGTGGTGAATCAGACATTGCGGGGGGTGAATCAGACATTGCGGGGGGTGAATCAGACATTGCGGGGGGTGAATCAGACATTGCTGGCGGTGAATCAAACATTGCGGGTGGTGAATCAGACATTGCAGGGGTTGAATCAGACACTGCGTGGAGGTGAATCAGACTTTGAGCTGAGGGTGAATCAGACATTGCGGGGTGTGAATCAGACATTGCGGGGGGGGTGAATCAGACATGGCGGGGGTGTGAATCAGACATTGCGCGGGGGTGAATCAGGCATTGCGGGGTGAATCAGACATTGTGGTGGGGTGAATCAGACATGGGGGGGTGAATCAGACATTGCAGGGTGCGAATCAGACATTGCGGGGGGGTTGAATCAGACATTGCAGGGGGGTGAATCAGACATTGCGGGGGGGTTAATCAGACATTGTGGGGGTGGTGAATCAGACATTGCGGGGGTTGAATCAGACATTGTGGGGGGGGAATCTGACATTGCGGGGTTGTGAATCAGACATTGCGGGGGGTGAATCAGACATTGCGGGGTGAATCAGACATTGTGGTGGGGTGAATCAGACATTGCGGTGTGTGAATCAGACATTGCGTGGGTGTGAATCAGACATTGTGGGGTTGGGCGTGAATCAGACATTGTGGTGGGGTGAATCAGACATTGCAGGGTGTGAATCAGACATTGCGGGGAGGGTGAATCTGACATTTCGGGGGGGTGAATCAGACATTGCGGGGTTGGGCCGTGAATCAGACATTGCGGGGGGTGGTGAATCAGACATTGTGGGGTGTGAATCAGACATTGCGGGGGGGGGTGAATCAGATATTGCGGGGTGTTGAATCAGACATGGCGGGGGGGGTAAAATCAGACATTGAGGGGAATGAATCAGACATTGCGGGGGAGGTGAATCAGGCATTGCGGGGGGGTTGAATCAGACATTGCGGGGGGGGTGAATCAGACATTGCGGGGGAGGTGAATCAGGCATTGCGGGTGTGTGAATCAAACATTGCGGAGGGTGAATCAGACATTGCGGGGAGGCGTGTATCAGACATTGCGGGTGGTCAATCAGACATTGTGGGTGGTGAATCAGTCATTGCGGTGGGGGTGGATCAGACAGTGAGGGGGGTGAGTCAGACATTGCGGGTTGTGAATCAGACATTGCGGGGGGGAGAATCAGACATTGCGGGGGTGAATCAGACATTGCAGGGGGTGAATCAGACTTTGCGGGGGGGTGAATCAGATATTGCAGGGGGAGAATCAGACATTGCACGGTTGTTGAATCAGACATTGCTGGGGGTGAATCGGACATTGCGGGGGGTGAATCAGATATTGCAGGGGGAGAATCAGACATTGTGGGGGGTGAATCAGACATTGCGGGTGGTGAGTCAGACATTGTGGGTGGTGAATCAGTCATTGCGGTGGGGGTGGATCAGACATTGTGAGGGGGGTGAATCAGACATTGCGTTGGGGTGAATCAGACATTGCGGGGTTGTGAATCAGACATTGCGGGGGGAGAATCAGACATTGCGGGGGGTGAATCAGACATTGCGGGGGGTGAATCAGATATTGCAGGGGGAGAATCAGACATTGCTGGGGGAGTGAATCAGACATTGTGGGGGGTGAATCAGACATTGTGGGGGGTGAATCAGACATTGCGGGGGGTGAATCAGACATTGCTGGGTGTGGATCAGACATTGCGGGGGGTGAATCTGACATTGCAGGGGGTGAATCAGACATTGCTGGGGGGTTAATCAGACATTACGGGGGGTGAATCAAACTTTGCGGAGGGGGTGAATCAGGCATTGCGGGGAGGGGGTGAATTAGACATTGCGCGGGTTGAATCAGACATTGCGCGGCTGGTGAATTAGACATTGCGGGCGTTGAATCAGACGTTGCAGGGGGTGAATCAGACATTGCGGGGCGGGGGGGGTGAATCAGACATTGCGGGGTGTGAATCGGACATTGCGGGGGTGTTAATCAGACATTGGGGGGGTGGTGAATCTGACATTGCGGGAGGTGAATCAGACATTGCGGGGGCTAAATCAGACATTGCGGGGGGTGAATCAGACATTGCGGGGGGGTGACTCAGACATTGCGGGGGGTGAATCAGACATTGCGGGGGGGTGACTCAGACATTGCGGTGTGAATCAGACATTGCGGGGGTGAATTTGACCTTGCGGGGTGTGTGAATCAGACATTGTGAGGCGGGGTGGTGAATCAGACACTGCGTTGGGGTGAATCAGACATTGTGCTGGGGGTGAATCAGACATTGCGGGGGTGCGGGGTGAATCAGACATTGTGGGGGGGGTGAATCAGACCTGGCGGGGGGAGGTGATTCAGGCATTGCGGGTGGTGATCAGACATTGCGGGGGGTGAATCAGACATTGCGGGGGGAGAATCAGACATTGCGGGGGGTGAATCAGACATTGCGGGGGTTGAATCAGACATTGTCGGGGGGTGATACCGACCTTGCAGGGGGGGTGAATCAGACATTGCGGGCGGTGAATCAGACATTGCGGGGAGGTGAATCAGACATTGCAGGGGTTGAATCAGACACTGCGTGGAGGTGAATCAGACTTTGAGCTGAGGGTGAATCAGACATTGCGGGGTGTGAATCAGACATTGCGGGGGGGTGAATCAGACATGGCGGAGGTGTGATCAGACATTGCGCGGGGGTGAATCAGGCATTGCGGGGTGAATCAGTCATTGTGGTGGGGTGAATCAGACATGGGGGATGAATCAGACATTGCAGGGTGCGAATCAGACATTGCGGGGGGGTTGAATCAGACATTGCAGGGGGGTGAATCAGACATTGCGGGGGGGTTAATCAGACATTGTGGGGGTGGTGAATCAGACATTGCGGGGGTTGAATCAGACATTGTGGGGGGGGAATCTGACATTGCGGGGTTGTGAATCAGACATTGCGGGGGGGTGAATCAGACATTGCGGGGTGAATCAGACATTGTGGTGGGGTGAATCAGACATTGCGGTGTGTGAATCAGACATTGCGTGGGTGTGAATCAGACATTGTGGGGTTGGGCGTGAATCAGACATTGTGGTGGGGTGAATCAGACATTGCAGGGTGTGAATCAGACATTGCGGGGAGGGTGAATCTGACATTTCGGGGGAGTGAATCAGACATTGCGGGGTTGGGCGTGAATCAGACATTGCGGGGGGTGGTGAATCAGACATTGCGGGGTGTGAATCAGACATTGCGGGGGGGGTGAATCAGACATTGCGGGGGTGTGAATCAGACATTGCGGGGGGTGAATCAGACATTGCGGGGGGTGAATCAGACATTGCGGAGTGTGAATCAGATATTGCGGGGGGTGAATCAGACATTGCGGGGGAGCGAATCAGACATTGCGGGGCTGGCGTGAATCAGACATTGTGGGGCAAATCAGATATTGCGGGAGGTGGGGTGAATCAGACATAGTGGGGGGTTAATCAGACTTTGTGGGGGGGTGAATCAGACATTGCGGGGGGTTTAATCAGACATGGCGGGGGGTTTAATCAGACATTGCGGATGTTGAATCAGACATTGTGGGTGGTGAGTCATACTTTGGGGGGGTGAATCAGACCTGGCGGGGGGTGTGAATCAGACATTGTGGGGGGGTGCATCAGACATTGCGGGTGGGTGAATCAGTCATTGCAGGGGGTGAATCAGACATTGCGGGGGGGGTGAATCAGATATTGCTGGGAGGTGAATCAGATATTGCGGGAATGGGGTGAATCAGACCTTGCGGGGGGTGTGAATCAGACATTGCGGGGCGGGGGGGGTGAATCAGACATTGCGGGGGGGTGAATCGGACATTGCGGGGGGGTTAATCAGACATTGTGGGGGTGGTGAATCTGACATTGCGGGAGGTGAATCAGACATTGCGTGGGGTGGGGTGAATCAGATATTGCGGGGTGTTGAATCAGACATGGCGGGGGGTAAATCAGACATTGAGGGGAATGAATCAGACATTGCGGGGGAGGTGAATCAGACATTGCGGGGGAGGTGAATCAGACATTGCGGGGGGGTGAATCAGACATTGCGGAGGGTGAATCAGACATTGCGGGGGGTGAATCAGACATTGCGGGGGGTGAATCAGACATTGCTGGGCGTGAATCAGACATTGCGGGGGTTGAATCAGACATTGCGTGGGGTGGGGTGAATCAGATATTGCGGGGTGTTGAATCAGACATGGCGGGGGGGTAAATCAGACATTGAGGGGAATGAATCAGACATTGCGGGGGAGGTGAATCAGGCATTGCGGGGGGTTGAATCAGACATTGCGGGGGAGGTGAATCAGACATTGCGGGGGAGGTGAATCAGGCATTGCGGGTGTGAATCAAACATTGCGGAGGGTGAATCAGACATTGCGGTGGGGGTGGATCAGACAGTGAGGGGGGTGAGTCAGACATTGCAGGGGGAGAATCAGACATTGCACGGTTGTGAATCAGACATTGCTGGGGGTGAATCGGACATTGCGGGGGGTGAATCGGATATTGCAGGGGGAGAATCAGACATTGTGGGGGGTGAATCAGACATTGCGGGTGGTGAGTCAGACATTGTGGGTGGTGAATCAGTCATTGCGGTGGGGGTGAATCAGACATTGCGGGGTTGTGAATCAGACATTGCGGGGGGAGAATCAGACATTGCGGGGGGTGAATCAGACATTGCGGGGGAGAATCAGACATTGCGGGGGGTGAATCAGACATTGCGGGTTGTGAATCAGACATTGCGGGTGGGTGAATCAGACATGGCGGAGGTGTGAATCAGACATTGCGCGGGGTGAATCAGGCATTGCGGGGTGAATCAGACATTGTGGTGGGGTGAATCAGACATGGGGGATGAATCAGACATTGCAGGGTGCGAATCAGACATTGCGGGGGGGTTGAATCAGACATTGCAGGGGGTGAATCAGACATTGCGGGGGGTTAATCAGACATTGTGGGGGTGGTGAATCAGACATTGCGGGGGTTGAATCAGACATTGTGGGGGGGGAATCTGACATTGCGGGGTTGTGAATCAGACATTGCGGGGGGTGAATCAGACATTGCGGGGTGAATCAGACATTGTGGTGGGGTGAATCAGACATTGCGGTGTGTGAATCAGACATTGCGTGGGTGTGAATCAGACATTGTG
Source organism: Somniosus microcephalus (assembly GCF_052327205.1). NCBI lineage: Eukaryota > Metazoa > Chordata > Chondrichthyes > Squaliformes > Somniosidae > Somniosus > Somniosus microcephalus. Next base: position 1,009,234 of record NC_140996.1, on the reverse strand, counting down.
GGGTTGGGCGTGAATCAGACATTGTGGTGGGGTGAATCAGACATTGCAGGGTGTGAATCAGACATTGCGGGGGAGGGTGAATCTGACATTTCGGGGGAGTGAATCAGACATTGCGGGGTTGGGCGTGAATCAGACATTGCGGGGGGTGGTGAATCAGACATTGCGGGGTGTGAATCAGACATTGCGGGGGGGGTGAATCAGACATTGCGGGGGTGTGAATCAGACATTGCGGGGGGGTGAATCAGACATTGCGGGGGGGTGAATCAGACATTGCGGAGTGTGAATCAGACATTGCGGGGGGTGAATCAGACATTGCGGGGGAGCGAATCAGACATTGCGGGGCTGGGCGTGAATCAGACATTGTGGGGCAAATCAGATATTGCGGGAGGTGGGGTGAATCAGACATAGTGGGGGGTTAATCAGACTTTGTGGGGGGGTGAATCAGACATTGCGGGGGGTTTAATCAGACATGGCGGGGGTTTAATCAGACATTGCGGGTGTTGAATCAGACATTGTGGGTGGTGAGTCATACTTTGGGGGGGGTGAATCAGACCTGGCGGGGGGTGTGAATCAGACATTGCGGGGGGGTGCATCAGACATTGCGGGTGGGTGAATCAGTCATTGCAGGGGGTGAATCAGACATTGCGGGGGGGGTGAATCAGATATTGCTGGGAGGTGAATCAGATATTGCGGGAGGGGTGAATCAGACCTTGCGGGGGGTGTGAATCAGACATTGCGGGGCGGGGGGGTGAATCAGACATTCGGGGGGGTGAATCGGACATTGCGGGGGGGTTAATCAGACATTGTGGGGGTGGTGAATCTGACATTGCGGGAGGTGAATCAGACATTGCGTGGGGTGGGGTGAATCAGATATTGCGGGGTGTTGAATCAGACATGGCGGGGGTTAAATCAGACATTGAGGGGAATGAATCAGACATTGCGGGGGAGGTGAATCAGACATTGCGGGGGAGGTGAATCAGACATTGCGGGGGGGTGAATCAGACATTGCGGAGGGTGAATCAGACATTGCGGGGGGTGAATCAGACATTGCGGGGGGTGAATCAGATATTGCTGGGCGTGAATCAGACATTGCGGGGGTTGAATCAGACATTGCGTGGGGTGGGGTGAATCAGATATTGCGGGGTGTTGAATCAGACATGGCGGGGGGGTAAATCAGACATTGAGGGGAATGAATCAGACATTGCGGGGGAGGTGAATCAGGCATTGCGGGGGTTGAATCAGACATTGCGGGGGAGGTGAATCAGACATTGCGGGGGAGGTGAATCAGGCAATTGCGGGGTGTGAATCAAACATTGCGGAGGGTGAATCAGACATTGCGGTGGGGGTGGATCAGACAGTGAGGGGGGTGAGTCAGACATTGCAGGGGAGAATCAGACATTGCACGGTTGTGAATCAGACATTGCTGGGGGTGAATCGGACATTGCGGGGGGTGAATCAGATATTGCAGGGGGAGAATCAGACATTGTGGGGGGTGAATCAGACATTGCGGGTGGTGAGTCAGACATTGTGGGTGGTGAATCAGTCATTGCGGTGGGGGTGAATCAGACATTGCGGGGTTGTGAATCAGACATTGCGGGGGGAGAATCAGACATTGCGGGGGGTGAATCAGACATTGCGGGGGGAGAATCAGACATTGCGGGGGGTGAATCAGACATTGCGGGGGGTGAATCAGATATTGCAGGGGGAGAATCAGACATTGCGGGGGGAGTGAATCAGACATTGTGGGGGGTGAATCAGACATTGCGGGGGGTGAATCAGACATTGCTGGGTGTGGATCAGACATTGCGGGGGGTGAATCTGACATTGCAGGGGGTGAATCAGACATTGCAAGGGTTGAATCAGACATTGCGGGGGTTGAATCAGACATTCCTAGGGTGAATCAGACATTGCGGTGGGTGAATCAGACATTGCGGGTGGTGAATCAGACATTGCGGGTGGTGAATCAGACATTGCGGGTGGTGAATAAGACATTGCGGGTGGTGAATCAGACATTGCGGCGGGGTGAATCTGGCATTGCGGGGGTTGAATCAGACATTGCGGGGGGGTTAATCAGACATTACGGGGGGTGAATCAAACTTTGCGGAGGGGGTGAATCAGGCATTGCGGGGAGGGGGTGAATTAGACATTGCGCGGATGGTGAATTAGACATTGCGGGGGTTGAATCAGACGTTGCAGGGGGTGAATCAGACATTGCGGGGCGGGGGGGTGAATCAGACATTGCGGGGTGTGAATCGGACATTGCGGGGGTGTTAATCAGACATTGGGGGGTGGTGAATCTGACATTGCGGGAGGTGAATCAGACATTGCGGGGGGTGAATCAGACATTGCGGGGGGTGAATCAGACATTGCGGGGGGGTGACTCAGGCATTGCGGTGTGAATCAGACATTGCGGGGGTGAATTTGACCTTGCGGGGTGTGTGAATCAGACATTGTGAGGCGGGGGGGTGAATCAGACATTGCAGGGGGGTGAATCGGACATTGCGGGGTGGTGAATCAGACATTGCGGGGGTTGAATCAGACACTGCGTTGGGGGTGAATCAGACATTGTGCTGGGGGTGAATCAGACATTGCGGGGGGTGAATCAGACAATGCGGGGTGAATCAGACATTGTAGGGGGGGTGAATCAGACCTGGCGGGGGGGTGATTCAGGCATTGCGGGTGGTGAATCAGACATTGCGGGGGGTGAATCAGACATTGCGGGGGTGAATCAGACATTGCGGGGGTTGAATCAGACATTGCGGGGGTTGAATCAGACATTGTCGGGGGGTGATACCGACCTTGCAGGGGGGGTGAATCAGACATTGCGGGCGGTGAATCAGACATTGCGGGTGGTGAATCAGACATTGCAGGGGTTGAATCAGACACTGCGTGGAGGTGAATCAGACTTTGAGCTGAGGGTGAATCAGACATTGCGGGGTGTGAATCAGACATTGCGGGGGGGGTGAATCAGACATGGCGGGGGTGTGAATCAGACATTGCGCGGGGGTGAATCAGGCATTGCGGGGTGAATCAGACATTGTGGTGGGGTGAATCAGACATGGGGGGGTGAATCAGACATTGCAGGGTGCGAATCAGACATTGCGGGGGGGTTGAATCAGACATTGCAGGGGGGTGAATCAGACATTGCGGGGGGGTTAATCAGACATTGTGGGGGTGGTGAATCAGACATTGCGGGGGTTGAATCAGACATTGTGGGGGGGAATCTGACATTGCGGGGTGTGAATCAGACATTGCGGGGGGTGAATCAGACATTGCGGGGTGAATCAGACATTGTTGTGGGGTGAATCAGACATTGCGGTGTGTGAATCAGACATTGCGTGGGTGTGAATCAGACATTGTGGGGTTGGCGTGAATCAGACATTGTGGTGGGGTGAATCAGACATTGCAGGGTGTGAATCAGACATTGCGGGGGAGGGTGAATCTGACATTTCGGGGGGGTGAATCAGACATTGCGGGGTTGGCGTGAATCAGACATTGCGGGGGGTGGTGAATCAGACATTGCGGGGTGTGAATCAGACATTGCGGGGGGGGTGAATCAGACATTGCGGGGTGTGAATCAGACATTGCGGGGGGGGTGAATCAGACATTGCGGGGGGGTGAATCAGACATTGCGGAGTGTGAATCAGACATTGCGGGGGGTGAATCAGACATTGCGGGGGAGTGAATCAGACATTGCGGGGCTGGGCGTGAATCAGACATTGTGGGGCAAATCAGATATTGCGGGAGGTGGGGTGAATCAGACATAGTGGGGGGTTAATCAGACTTTGTGGGGGGGTGAATCAGACATTGCGGGGGGTTTAATCAGACATGGCGGGGGTTTAATCAGACATTGCGGGTAGTGAATCAGACATTGCGGGTGTTGAATCAGACATTGTGGGTGGTGAGTCATACTTTGGGGGGGTGAATCAGACATTGCGGGGGTGAATCAGACATTGCGGGGGGTGTGAATCAGACATTGCGGGGGGGTGCATCAGACATTGCGGGGGTATAATCAGACATTGCGGGTGGGTGAATCAGTCATTGCAGGGGGTGAATCAGACATTGCGGGGGGGTGAATCAGACGTTGCAGGGGGTGAATCAGACATTGCGGTGCGGGGGGGTGAATCAGACATTGCGGGGTGTGAATCGGACATTGCGGGGGTGTTAATCAGACATTGGGGGGGTGGTGAATCTGACATTGCGGGAGGTGAATCAGACATTGCGGGGGGTGAATCAGACATTGCGGGGGGTGAATCAGACATTGCGGCGGGGTGACTCAGGCATTGCGGTGTGAATCAGACATTGCGGGGGTGAATTGACCTTGCGGGGTGTGTGAATCAGACATTGTGAGGCGGGGGGGTGAATCAGACATTGCAGGGGGGTGAATCAGACATTGCGGGGGTTGAATCAGACACTGCGTTGGGGTGAATCAGACATTGTGCTGGGGGTGAATCAGACATTGCGGGGGGTGAATCAGACATTGCGGGGTGAATCAGACATTGTGGGGGGGGTGAATCAGACTGGCGGGGGGGTGATTCAGGCATTGCGGGTGGTGAATCAGACATTTCCAGCATTTCCTGTTGTTGTTTCAGATTTCCAGTACCCGTGGTATTTTAGCCCTACCCTGCGCCAGCGAATGTCCATTTCCCAGGGATGTGGAGGATCTGTCGAGTAGATTCTTGACAGAACGCAGGTTCCGGGTTTTCGCGCATGCCCATCGTATGCGTGAACCCGGAACTTGCGGGGCCCTTGTGGAAAATCCGGGCCAGGGTCTTTGACTTGCCAATTAACCCAAGGGAAGTTGATCCTGGAGCTTTTAGTCAACCCCAGCAGAGCTTCAGGATGAATCTGTGGGGTTTAGAGGCACGTGGGCCAGATTTACCTCTGTTGGAAACTTTACCGATCAAGTAACTAAAAACTTGCATAATGCTGGTAGAAAGTGCCA
>NC_140996.1:790737-1003789 GCF_052327205.1 Somniosus microcephalus | reverse complement strand
TCTGATTCACCCCCCCAATGTCTGATTCACTCCCGCAATGCCTGATTCAGCCCACCCCGCAATGTCTGATTCACTCCTGCAATGTCTGATTCACTCCCCGCAATGTCTGATTCACCCCCGACAATGTCTGATTCACGTCCCCGCAATATTTGATTCACCCTCGCAATATCTGATTTACCCCCGCAATGTCTGCTTCACCACCCCCATCCCGCAATGTCTGATTCACACCCACAATGTCTGATTTACCCCCGCAATGTCTGATTCATCCCCCCCATGTCTGATTCACTGCCCGCAATGTCTGACTTACCCCCGCAATGTCGGATTCACCCCACCGCCATGTCTGATTCATCCCCGCAATGTCTGATTCTCTCCCGCAATGTCTGATTCATCCGCGCAATGTCTGATTCACTCCCGCAATGTCGGATTCACCCCACCGCCATGTCTGATTCATCCCCGCAATATCTGATTCTCTCCCGCAATGTCTGATTCATCCGCGCAATGTCTGATTCACTGCCCGCAATGTCTGATTTACCCCCACAATGTCTGACTAACCCCCGGAATGTCTGATTCAGCCCGCAATTTTGGAATTCACCCCACCGCCATGTCTGATTCATCCCCGCAATGTCTGATTCTCTCCCGCAATGTCTGATTCATCCCCGCAATGTCTGATTCTCTCCCGCAATGTCTGATTCATCCCCGCAATGTCTGATTCTCTCCCGCAATGTCTGATTCATCCCCGCAATGTCTGATTCACCTCCCCGCCATGTCTGATTCATCCCCGCAATGTCTGATTCACTTCCGCAATGCCTGATTCAGCCCCGCAATGTCTGATTAACCCCCGCAATGTCTGATTCAACCCCGCAATGTCTGATTCAACCTCGCAATGTCTGATTCACCCTGCAATGTCCGATTTACCCCGCAATGTCTGATTTACCCCCGCAATGCCTGATTCAGCCCCGCAATGTCTGATTAACCCCCGCAATGTCTGATTCAACCCTGCAATGTCTGATTCAACCTCGCAATGTCTGATTCACCCCAGCAATGTCTGATTCACCCGTGATGTCTGATTCAACCCCGCAATGTCTGATTTACCCCTGCAATGTCTGATTCACCACGCAATGTCTGATTCACCCCCGCAATCTCTGATTCACCCCGCAATGCCTGATTTACCCCTGCAATGGCCGATTCAACCCCGCAATGTCTGATTCACCACTCAATGTCTGATTTACCCCCGCAATGTCCGATTCATCACCCCATGGCTGATTCACTGCTTGCAATGTCTCATTTACCCCCGCAATATCTGATTCACCCCCGCAATGTCTGATTCACCCCCACAATCTCTGATTCGCCCCGCAATGCCTGATTTACCCCTGCAATGGCCGATTCAACCCCGCAATGTCCGATTCACCCCCGCAATGTCTGAAACACCCCACAATGTCTGATTCACCCCCGCAATGTCTGATTCGTCCCCGCAATGTCCGATTCACCCCAGCAATGTCTGATTCATCCCCCATGTCTGATTCACTGCCCGCAATGTCTGACTTACCCCCGCAATGTCTGACTTACCCCCGGAATGTCGGATTCACCCCACGGCCATGTCTGATTCATTCCGTCAATGTCTGATTCTCTCCCGCAATGTCTGATTCATCCGCGCAATGTCTGATTCACTCCCGCAATGTCGGATTCACCCCACCGCCATGTCTGATTCATCCCCGCAATATCTGATTCTCTCCCGCAATGTCTGATTCATCCGCGCAATGTCTGATTCACTGCCCGCAATGTCTGATTTACCCCACAATGTCTGACTAACCCCCGGAATGTCTGATTCAGCCCGCAATTTTGGAATTCACCCCACCGCCATGTCTGATTCATCCCCGCGATGTCTGATTCACCTCCCCGCCATGTCTGATTCATCCCCGCAATGTCTGATTCACCTCCCCGCCATGTCTGATTCATCCCCGCAATGTCTGATTCTCTCCCGCAATGTCTGATTCATCCCCGCAATGTCTGATTCACCTCCCCGCCATGTCTGATTCATCCCCGCAATGTCTGATTCACCTCCCCGCCATGTCTGATTCATCCCCGCCATGTCTGATTCAGCCCCGCAATGTCTGATTAACCCCCCAATGTCTGATTCAACCCCGCAATGTCTGATTCACAACAGCAATGTCTGATTCACACCAGCAATGTCTGATTCACCCCTGTGATGTCTGATTCACCCCCGCAATGTATGATTCACCCCCGCAATGTCCGATTCACCCCCGCAATGTCTGAATCAGCCCCGTGATGTCTGATTCACCCCCGCAATGTCTGATTCACCCTGCAATGTCCGATTTACCCCGCAATGTCTGATTTACCCCCGCAATGCCTGATTCAGCCCCGCAATATCTGATTAACCCCCGCAATGTCTGATTCAACCCTGCAATGTCTGATTCAACCTCGCAATGTCTGATTCACCCCAGCAATGTCTGATTCACCCGTGATGTCTGATTCAACCCCGCAATGTCTGATTTACCCCTGCAATGTCTGATTCACCACGCAATGTCTGATTCACCCCCGCAATCTCTGATTCACCCCGCAATGCCTGATTTACCCCTGCAATGGCCGATTCAACCCCGCAATGTCTGATTCACCACTCAATGTCTGATTTACCCCCGCAATGTCCGATTCATCCCCCCATGGCTGATTCACTGCTTGCAATGTCTCATTTACCCCCGCAATATCTGATTCACCCCCGCAATGTCTGATTCACCCCCACAATCTCTGATTCGCCCCGCAATGCCTGATTTACCCCTGCAATGGCCGATTCAACCCCGCAATGTCCGATTCACCCCCGCAATGTCTGAAACACCCCACAATGTCTGATTCACCCCCGCAATGTCTGATTCGTCCCCGCAATGTCCGATTCACCCCCGCAATGTCTGATTCACACCCGCAATGTCTGATTCACTTCCGCAATGTCTGATTCGCTCCCCGCAATGTCTGATTCACCCTCGCAATGTCTGATTCACACCCCCCGCAATGTCTGATTTACCCCCTGCAATGTCTGATTCATACCCCCCCACCGCAATATCTGATTCACCCCCCCCGCAATGTCTGATTCAGCACCACAAAGGCTGATTCACCCGCCCCAATGTCTGATTTACCCCAGTAATGTCTGATTCACCCCCGCAATGTCTGATTCACCCCGCAATGCCTGATTCAGCCCCCAGAATGTCTGATTCACTTACCACAATGTCTGATTCACTCCCGCAATGTCTGATTCACCCCGGAATGTTTAATTCACCCCCAGCAATGTCTGATTCACTCCGGCAATGTCTGATTCACCCACTCAATGTCTGATTCACTCCCCCCCCGCAATGTTTGAACCACCCCCCCCATGTCTGATTCAACCCCGTGACGTCTGATTCACCCCCGCAATATCTGATTTACCCCCGCAATGTCTGATTCACCAGGCAATGTCTGATTCAGCCCCGCAATGTCTGATTCACCTCGCAATGTCTGATTTACCCTCGCAATGTCCGATTCACCCCAGTAATGTCTGATTCACCCCCGCGATTTCTGATTCATCCCCGCGATGTCTGATTCAATCCAGAATGTCTGATTCATCCCCCCCATGTCTGATTCACCCCGTGATGTCTGATTCAGCCCCGTGATGTCTGATTCACCCCCGCAATGTCTGATTCTCCCTGCAAAGTCTGATTTACCCCGCAATGTCTGATTTAACCCCGCAATGTCTGATTCAACCCCGCAATGTCTGAATCAACATCGCAATGTCTGATTCACCCCAGCAATGTCTGATTCACCCCTGTGATGTCTGATTCAACCCCGCAATGTCTGATTCACCCCCGCAATGTCTGATTCAACCCCGCAATGTCCGATTCACCCCCACAACGTCTGATTCACCCCCGTGATGTCTGATTCACCCCCGCAATCTCTGATTTACCCCCGCAATGTCTGATTCACCACGCAATGTCTGATTTACCCCCGCAATGTCTGATTCACCCTGCAATGTCTGATTTACCCCCGCAATGTCCGATTCACCCCCGCAATGTCTGATTCAACCTCGAAATGACTGATTCACCCCAGCAATGTCTGATTCACCCCCGCAATGTCTGATTAACACCCCCAATGCCTGATTCACTCCCCGCAATGTCTGATTCAGCCCTGCAATGTCTGATTCACTCCCCGCAATGTCTGATTCACCACGCAATGTCTGATTCACCCCTGCAATGTCTGATTCACCCTGCAATGTCTGATTTACCCCCGCAAAGTCCGATTCACCCCCGCAATGTCTGATTCAACCTCGCAATGTCTGATTCACCCCAGCAATGTCTGATTCACCCCCGCAATCTCTGATTTACCCCCACAATGTCTGATTAACCCCGCAATGTCGGATTCACCCCCCCGCCATTTCTGATTCATCCCCGCAATATCTGATTAACACCCCCAATGTCTGACTCACTTCCCGCAATGTCTGATTCACACACCGCAATTTCTGATTCACACCGCAATGTCACATTCACCCCCGCAATGTCCGATTCACCCCCGCAAAGTCCGATTCACCCCCGCAATGTCTGATTCACTCCCGCAATGTCTGATTCACTCACCGCAATGTCTGATTCACTCCCCCCGCAATGTCGTAATCACCCCCCCATGCAATGTCTGATTCAACCCCGCAAAGTCTGATTCACCCTCCCCAATGTCTGATTTACCCCCGCAATGTCTCATTCACCCCCGCAATGTCAGTTTCACACCCCGCAATGTCTGTTTCAGCCCCCCGCTATGTCTGATTCACCCTCGCAATGTCTGATTCACCCCCACACAGCAATGTCTGATTCACCACCTCCGCAATGTCTGATTCACTTACCGCAATGTCTGATTCACCCTCCCAATGTCTGATTCACCCCCCCATGTCTGATTCACGCCAGCAATCACTTATTCACTTCCCACAATGTCTGATTCAGCCCCGCAATGTCTGATTCAGCCCCCCATGTCTGATTCACTCCCCGCCATGTCTGATTCACTCGCCGCAATGTCTGATTCACCCCGTAATGTCTGATTCACCACCGCAATGTCTGATTCACCCCCGTAATGTCTGATTCACCTCGCAATGTCTGATTTACCCCCACAATGTCTGACTTACCCCAGGAATGTCTGATTCAGCCTGCAATGTCAGATTCACCCCACGGCCATGTCTGATTCATCCCCGCAATGTCTGATTCTCTCCCGCAATGTCTGATTAATCCGCGCAATGTCCGATACACCCCCGCAATGTCTGATTCAGCCCCGCAATGTCTGACTCCCTCCCGCAATGTCTGATTCACTCACCTCAATGTCTGATTTACCCCCGCAATGTCTGATTCACCCCCGCAATGTCTGATTCACCACCCCCCGCAATGTATGATTCAGCCACCAATGTCTGATTGAGCCCCGCAAAGTCTGAGTCACCCTCCCCAATGTCTGATTTAACCCCTGCAATGTATGAAACACCATGGCAATGTCTGATTCACCTCCCCCAATGTCTGGTTCACCCCCGCAATGTCTGTTTCAGCCCCCCGCTATGTCTGATTCACCCTCGCAATGTCTGATTCACACTCGCCAATGTCTGATTTAACACCGCAATGTCTGATTCACCCCCGCAATTTTAGATTCAAGCCCCCAAAGTCTGATTCACCCCCGCAATGTCTGATTCAACCCGGCAATGTCTGATTCACCCCCGCAATGTCTGATTCACTCCCGCAATGCCTGATTCAGCCCACCCCGCAATGTCTGATTCACTCTGCAATGTCTGATTCACTCCTGCAATGTCTGATTCACTCCCCGCAATGTCTGATTCACCCCCGACAATTTCTGATTCACGTCCCCGCAATATTTGATTCACCCTCGCAATATCTGATTTACCCCCGCAATGTCTGCTTCACCACCCCATCCCGCAATGTCTGATTCACACCCACAATGTCTGATTTACCCCCGCAATGTCTGATTCATCCCCCCCATGTCTGATTCACTGCCCGCAATGTCTGACTTACTCCCGCAATGTCGGATTCACCCCACCGCCATGTCTGATTCATCCCCGCAATGTCTGATTCTCTCCCGCAATGTCTGATTCATCCGCGCAATGTCTGATTCACTCCCGCAATGTCGGATTCACCCCACCGCCATGTCTGATTCATCCCCGCAATGTCTGATTCTCTCCCGCAATGTCTGATTCATCCGCGCAATGTCTGATTCACTCCCGCAATGTCGGATTCACCCCACCGCCATGTCTGATTCATCCCCGCAATATCTGATTCTCTCCCGCAATGTCTGATTCATCCGCGCAATGTCTGATTCACTGCCCGCAATGTCTGATTTACCCCCACAATGTCTGACTAACCCCCGGAATGTCTGATTCAGCCCGCAATTTTGGAATTCACCCCACCGCCATGTCTGATTCATCCCCGCAATGTCTGATTCACCTCCCCGCCATGTCTGATTCATCCCCGCAATGTCTGATTCACTTCCGCAATGCCTGATTCAGCCCCGCAATGTCTGATTAACCCCCGCAATGTCTGATTCAGCCCCGCAATGTCTGATTCAACCTCGCAATGTCTGATTCACACCAGCAATGTCTGATTCACCCCTGTGATGTCTGATTCACCCCCGCAATGTCTGATTCACCCCCGCAATGTCCGATTCACCCCCGCAATGTCTGATTCACCCTGCAATGTCCGATTTACCCCGCAATGTCTGATTTACCCCCGCAATGCCTGATTCAGCCCCGCAATGTCTGATTAACCCCCGCAATGTCTGATTCAACCCTGCAATGTCTGATTCAACCTCGCAATGTCTGATTCACCCCAGCAATGTCTGATTCACCCGTGATGTCTGATTCACCACGCAATGTCTGATTCACCCCCGCAATCTCTGATTCACCCCGCAATGCCTGATTTACCCCTGCAATGGCCGATTCAACCCCGCAATGTCTGATTCACCACTCAATGTCTGATTTACCCCCGCAATGTCCGATTCATCCCCCCATGGCTGATTCACTGCTTGCAATGTCTCATTTACCCCCGCAATATCTGATTCACCCCCGCAATGTCTGATTCACCCCCACAATCTCTGATTCGCCCCGCAATGCCTGATTTACCCCTGCAATGGCCGATTCAACCCCGCAATGTCCGATTCACCCCCGCAATGTCTGAAACACCCCACAATGTCTGATTCACCCCCGCAATTTCTGATTCGTCCCCGCAATGTCCGATTCACCCCCGCAATGTCTGATTCACCCCCGCAATGTCTGATTCACTTCCGCAATGTCTGATTCGTTCCCCGCAATGTCTGATTCACCCTCGCAATGTCTGATTCACACCCCCCGCAAAGTCTGATTTAACCCCCGCAATGTCTGATTCATACCCCCCCCCCGCAATATCTGATTCACCCCCCCCGCAATGTCTGATTCAGACACCAATGTCTGATTCAGCACCACAAAGGCTGGTTCACCCGCCCCAATGTCTGATTTACCCCGGTAATGTCTGATTCACCCCCGCAATGTCTGATTCACCCTCGCAATATTTGATTTAACCCTGCAATGTCTGATTCACCCCCCGCAATGTCTGATTCATCCCCGCAATATCTGATTCACCCCGCAATGCCTGATTCAGCCCCCAGAATGTCTGATTCACTTACCACAATGTCTGATTCACTCCCGCAATGTCTGATTCACCCCGGAATGTTTAATTCACCCCCAGCAATGTCTGATTCACTCCGGCAATGTCTGATTCACCCACTCAATGTCTGATTCACTCCCCCCCGCAATGTTTGAACCACCCCCCCATGTCTGATTCAACCCCGTGACGTCTGATTCACCCCCGCAATATCTGATTTACCCCCCGCAATGTCTGATTCACCAGGCAATGTCTGATTCAGCCCCGCAATGTCTGATTCACCCCGCAATGTCTGATTTACCCTCGCAATGTCCGATTCACCCCAGCAATGTCTGATTCACCCCCGCGATTTCTGATTCATCCCCGCGATGTCTGATTCAATCCAGAATGTCTGATTCATCCCCCCATGTCTGATTCACCCCCGCAATGTCTGATTTACCCCCCCAATGTCTGATTCACTCCCCGCAATGTCTGATTCACTCACCGCAATGTCTCATTCACCTCCGCAATGTCTGATTCACGCCCGCAATGTCTCATTCACCTCCGCAATGTCTGATTAACCACCGCAATGTCTGATTCACTCCGCAATGTCTGATTCACCCCAGCAATATCTGATTCACCCCCGTGATGTCTGATTCACCCCCGCAATGTCTGATTTACCCCCGCAATGTCTGATTCACCACGCAATGTCTGATTCACCCCCGCAATGTCTGATTCACCCTGCAATGTCTGATTTACCCCCGCAAAGTCCGATTCACCCCCGCAATGTCTGATTCAACCTCGCAATGTTTGATTCACCCCAGCAATGTCTGATTCACTCCCGCAATCTCTGATTTACCCCCACAATGTCTGATTAACCCCGCAATGTCGGATTCACCCCCCCCGCCATTTCTGATTCATCCCCGCAATATCTGATTAACACCCCCAATGTCTGACTCACTTCCCGCAATGTCTGATTCACACACCGCAATTTCTGATTCACACCGCAATGTCACATTCACCCCCGCAATGTCCGATTCACCCCCGCAAAGTCCGATTCACCCCCGCAATGTCTGATTCACTCCCGCAATGTCTGATTCACTCACCGCAATGTCTGATTCACTCCCCCCGCAATGTCGTAATCACCCCCCCATGCAATGTCTGATTCAACCCCGCAAAGTCTGATTCACCCTCCCCAATGTCTGATTTAACCCCGCAATGTCTCATTCACCCCCGCAATGTCAGTTTCACACCCCGCAATGTCTGTTTCAGCCCCCCGCTATGTCTGATTCACCCTCGCAATGTCTGATTCACCCCCACACAGCAATGTCTGATTCACCACCTCCGCAATGTCTGATTCACTTACCGCAATGTCTGATTCACCCTCCCAATGTCTGATTCACCCCCCCATGTCTGATTCACCCCAGCAATCACTTATTCACTTCCCACAATGTCTGATTCAGCCCCGCAATGTCTGATTCAGCCCCCCATGTCTGATTCACTCCCCGCCATGTCTGATTCACTCGCCGCAATGTCTGATTCACCCCGCAATGTCTGATTCACCACCGCAATGTCTGATTCACCCCCGTAATGTCTGATTCACCTCGCAATGTCTGATTTACCCCGCAATGTCTGATTCACCCCCACAATGTCTGATTCACCCCCGAAATGTCCGATTCACCCCCGCAATGTCTGATTTACCCCGCAATGTCTGATTCACCCCAGCAATGTCTGATTCACCCCTGTGATGTCTGATTCAACCCCGCAATGTCTGATTCACCCCCGCAATGTCTGATTCTCCCCCGCAATGTCTGATTTACCCCCCCAATGTCTGATTCACTCCCCGCAATGTCTGATTCACTCACCGCAATGTCTCATTCACCTCCGCAATGTCTGATTCACGCCCGCAATGTCTCATTCACCTCCGCAATGTCTGATTAACCACCGCAATGTCTGATTCACTCCGCAATGTCTGATTCACCCCAGCAATATCTGATTCACCCCCGTGATGTCTGATTCACCCCCGCAATGTCTGATTTACCCCCGCAATGTCTGATTCACCACGCAATGTCTGATTCACCCCCGCAATGTCTGATTCACCCTGCAATGTCTGATTTACCCCCGCAAAGTCCGATTCACCCCCGCAATGTCTGATTCAACCTCGCAATGTCTGATTCACCCCAGCAATGTCTGATTCACCCCCGCAATCTCTGATTTACCCCCACAATGTCTGATTAACCCCGCAATGTCGGATTCACCCCCCCGCCATTTCTGATTCATCCCCGCAATATCTGATTAACACCCCCAATGTCTGACTCACTTCCCGCAATGTCTGATTCACACACCGCAATTTCTGATTCACACCGCAATGTCACATTCACCCCCGCAATGTCCGATTCACCCCCGCAAAGTCCGATTCACCCCCGCAATGTCTGATTCACTCCCGCAATGTCTGATTCACTCACCGCAATGTCTGATTCACTCCCCCCGCAATGTCGTAATCACCCCCCCATGCAATGTCTGATTCAACCCCGCAAAGTCTGATTCACCCTCCCCAATGTCTGATTCACACACCGCAATTTCTGATTCACACCGCAATGTCACATTCACCCCCGCAATGTCCGATTCACCCCCGCAAAGTCCGATTCACCCCCACAATGTCTGATTCACTCCCGCAATGTCTGATTCACTCACCGCAATGTCTGATTCACTCCCCCCGCAATGTCGTAATCACCCCCCCATGCAATGTCTGATTCAACCCCGCAAAGTCTGATTCACCCTCCCCAATGTCTGATTTACCCCCGCAATGTCTCATTCACCCCCGCAATGTCAGTTTCACACCCCGCAATGTCTGTTTCAGCCCCCCGCTATGTCTGATTCACCCTCGCAATGTCTGATTCACCCCCACACAGCAATGTCTGATTCACCACCTCCGCAATGTCTGATTCACTTACCGCAATGTCTGATTCACCCTCCCAATGTCTGATTCACCCCCCCATGTCTGATTCACCCCAGCAATCACTTATTCACTTCCCACAATGTCTGATTCAGCCCCGCAATGTCTGATTCAGCCCCCCATGTCTGATTCACTCCCCGCCATGTCTGATTCACTCGCCGCAATGTCTGATTCACCCCGCAATGTCTGATTCACCACCGCAATGTCTGATTCACCCCCGTAATGTCTGATTCACCTCGCAATGTCTGATTTACCCCGCAATGTCTGATTCACCCCCACAATGTCTGATTCACCCCCGAAATGTCCGATTCACCCCCGCAATGTCTGATTTACCCCGCAATGTCTGATTCACCCCAGCAATGTCTGATTCACCCCTGTGATGTCTGATTCAACCCCGCAATGTCTGATTCACCCCCGCAATGTCTGATTCTCCCCCGCAATGTCTGATTCACCCCCGCAATGTCTGATTCACCCCCCGCAATGTCTGATTCACCCCCGCAATGTCCGATTCACCCCCGCAATGTCTGATTCACCCCCGAGATGTCTGATTCACCCCCGCAATGTCTGATTCTCTCCCGCAATGTCTGATTCATCTGCGCAATGTCTGATTCACTGCCCGCAATGTCTGATTTACCCCCACAATGTCTGACTAACCCCCGGAATGTCTGATTCAACCCGCAATTTTGGAATTCACCCCACCGCCATGTCTGATTCATCCCCGCAATGTCTGATTCACCTCCCCGCCATGTCTGATTCATCCCCGCAATGTCTGATTCACTTCCGCAATGCCTGATTCAGCCCCGCAATGTCTGATTAACCCCCGCAATGTCTGATTCAACCCCGCAATGTCTGATTCAACCTCGCAATGTCTGATTCACACCAGCAATGTCTGATTCACCCCTGTGATGTCTGATTCACCCCCGCAATGTCTGATTCACCCCCGCAATGTCCGATTCACCCCCGCGATGTCTGATTCACCCTGCAATGTCCGATTTACCCCGCAATGTCTGATTTACCCCCGCAATGCCTGATTCAGCCCCGCAATGTCTGATTAACCCCCGCAATGTCTGATTCAACCCTGCAATGTCTGATTCAACCTCGCAATGTCTGATTCACCCCAGCAATGTCTGATTCACCCGTGATGTCTGATTCAACCCCGCAATGTCTGATTTACCCCTGCAATGTCTGATTCACCACGCAATGTCTGATTCACCCCCGCAATCTCTGATTCACCCCGCAATGCCTGATTTACCCCTGCAATGGCCGATTCAACCCCGCAATGTCTGATTCACCACTCAATGTCTGATTTACCCCCGCAATGTCCGATTCATCCCCCCATGGCTGATTCACTGCTTGCAATGTCTCATTTACCCCCGCAATATCTGATTCACCCCCGCAATGTCTGATTCACCCCCACAATCTCTGATTCGCCCCGCAATGCCTGATTTACCCCTGCAATGGCCGATTCAACCCCGCAATGTCCGATTCACCCGCGCAATGTCTGAAACACCCCACAATGTCTGATTCACCCCCGCAATGTCTGATTCGTCCCCGCAATGTCCGATTCACCCCCGCAATGTCTGATTCACCCCCGCAATGTCTGATTCACTTCCGCAATGTCTGATTCGTTCCCCGCAATGTCTGATTCACCCTCGCAATGTCTGATTCACACCCCCCGCAATGTCTGGTTTACCCCCCGCAATGTCTGATTCATACCCCCCCCGCAATATCTGATTCACCCCCCCCGCAATGTCTGATTCAGACACCAATGTCTGATTCAGCACCACAAAGGCTGATTCACCCGCCCCAATGTCTGATTTACCCCGGTAATGTCTGATTCACCCCCGCAATGTCTGATTCACCCTCGCAATATTTGATTTAACCCTGCAATGTCTGATTCACCCCCCGCAATGTCTGATTCACCCCCGCAATATCTGATTCACCCCACAATGCCTGATTCAGCCCCCAGAATGTCTGATTCACTTACCACAATGTCTGATTCACTCCCGCAATGTCTGATTCACCCCGGAATGTTTAATTCACCCCCAGCAATGTCTGATTCACTCCGGCAATGTCTGATTCACCCACTCAATGTCTGATTCACTCCCCCCCGCAATGTTTGAACCACCCCCCCCATGTCTGATTCAACCCCGTGACGTCTGATTCACCCCCGCAATATCTGATTTACCCCCGCAATGTCTGATTCACCAGGCAATGTCTGATTCAGCCCCGCAATGTCTGATTCACCCCGCAATGTCTGATTTACCCTCGCAATGTCCGATTCACCCCAGCAATGTCTGATTCACCCCCGCGATTTCTGATTCATCCCCGCGATGTCTGATTCAATCCAGAATGTCTGATTCATCCCCCCATGTCTGATTCACCCCCGCAATGTCTGATTTACCCCCCCAATGTCTGATTCACTCCCCGCAATGTCTGATTCACTCACCGCAATGTCTCATTCACCTCCGCAATGTCTGATTCACGCCCGCAATGTCTCATTCACCTCCGCAATGTCTGATTAACCACCGCAATGTCTGATTCACTCCGCAATGTCTGATTCACCCCAGCAATATCTGATTCACCCCCGTGATGTCTGATTCACCCCCGCAATGTCTGATTTACCCCCGCAATGTCTGATTCACCACGCAATGTCTGATTCACCCCCGCAATGTCTGATTCACCCTGCAATGTCTGATTTACCCCCGCAAAGTCCGATTCACCCCGCAATGTCTGATTCAACCTCGCAATGTCTGATTCACCCCAGCAATGTCTGATTCACCCCCGCAATCTCTGATTTACCCCCACAATGTCTGATTAACCCCGCAATGTCGGATTCACCCCCCCGCCATTTCTGATTCATCCCCGCAATATCTGATTAACACCCCCAATGTCTGACTCACTTCCCGCAATGTCTGATTCACACACCGCAATTTCTGATTCACACCGCAATGTCACATTCACCCCCGCAATGTCCGATTCACCCCCGCAAAGTCCGATTCACCCCCGCAATGTCTGATTCACTCCCGCAATGTCTGATTCACTCACCGCAATGTCTGATTCACTCCCCCCGCAAAGTCGTAATCACCCCCCCATGCAATGTCTGATTCAACCCCGCAAAGTCTGATTCACCCTCCCCAATGTCTGATTCACACACCGCAATTTCTGATTCACACCGCAATGTCACATTCACCCCCGCAATGTCCGATTCACCCCCGCAAAGTCCGATTCACCCCCACAATGTCTGATTCACTCCCGCAATGTCTGATTCACTCACCGCAATGTCTGATTCACTCCCCCCGCAATGTCGTAATCACCCCCCCCATGCAATGTCTGATTCAACCCCGCAAAGTCTGATTCACCCTCCCCAATGTCTGATTTACCCCCGCAATGTCTCATTCACCCCCGCAATGTCAGTTTCACACCCCGCAATGTCTGTTTCAGCCCCCCGCTATGTCTGATTCACCCTCGCAATGTCTGATTCACCCCCACACAGCAATGTCTGATTCACCACCTCCGCAATGTCTGATTCACTTACCGCAATGTCTGATTCACCCTCCCAATGTCTGATTCACCCCCCCATGTCTGATTCACCCCAGCAATCACTTATTCACTTCCCACAATGTCTGATTCAGCCCCGCAATGTCTGATTCAGCCCCCCATGTCTGATTCACTCCCCGCCATGTCTGATTCACTCGCCGCAATGTCTGATTCACCCCGCAATGTCTGATTCACCACCGCAATGTCTGATTCACCCCCGTAATGTCTGATTCACCTCGCAATGTCTGATTTACCCCGCAATGTCTGATTCACCCCCACAATGTCTGATTCACCCCCGACATGTCCGATTCACCCCCGCAATGTCTGATTTACCCCGCAATGTCTGATTCACCCCAGCAATGTCTGATTCACCCCTGTGATGTCTGATTCAACCCCGCAATGTCTGATTCACCCCCGCAATGTCTGATTCACCCCCGCAATGTCTGATTCACCCCCGCAATGTCTCATTCACCCCCCGCAATGTCTGATTCACCCCCGCAATGACCGATTCACCCCCGCAATGTCTGATTCACCCCCGAGATGTCTGATTCACCCCCGCAATGTCTGATTCACGCCCGCAATGCCTGATTCAGCCCCGCAATGTCTGATTAACACCCCCAATGCCTGATTCACTCCCCGCAATGTCTGATTCACACACCGCAATGTCTGATTCAGCCCTGCAATGTCTGATTCACCCTGCAATGTCTGATTTACCCCCGCAATGTCTGATTTACCCCCCCAATATCTGATTCACTCCCCGCAATGTCTGATTCACTCACTGCAATGTCTCATTCACCTCCGCAATGTCTGATTCACCCCGCAATGTCTCATTCACCTCAGCAATGTCTGAATAACCACCGCAATGTCTGATTCACTCCGCAATGTCTGATTCACCCCAGCAATATCTGATTCACCCCCGTGATGTCTGATTCACCCCCGCAATGTCTGATTTACCCCCACAATGTCTGATTCACCACGCAATGTCTGATTCAGCCCCGCAATGTCTGATTTACCCCCACAATGTCTGATTAACCCCGCAATGTCGGATTCACCCTCCCCGCCATTTCTGATTCATCCCCGCAATATCTGATTAACACCCCCAATGTCTGACTCACTTCCCGCAATGTCTGATTCACACACCGCAATTTCTGATTCACACCGCAATGTCACATTCACCCCCGCAATGTCTGATTCACCCCCGCAATGTCTGATCCACCCCGCAATGTCTGAATCACCCCGCAATGTCTGATTCAGCCCCGCAATATCCGATTCACCCCAGCAATGTCCGATTCACCCCCGCAATGTCTGATTCACTCCCGCAATGTCTGATTCACTCACCGCAATATCTGATTCACTCCCCCCGCAATGTCGTAATCACCCCCCCATGCAATGTCTGATTCAACCCCGCAAAGTCTGATTCACCCTCCCCAATGTCTGATTTACCCCCGCAATGTCTCATTCACCCCCGCAATGTCAGTTTCACACCCCGCAATGTCTGTTTCAGCCCCCCGCTATGTCTGATTCACCCTCGCAATGTCTGATTCACCCCCACACAGCAATGTCTGATTCACCACCTCCGCAATGTCTGATTCACTTACCGCAATGTCTGATTCACCCTCCCAATGTCTGATTCACCCCCCCATGTCTGATTCACCCCAGCAATCACTTATTCACTTCCCACAATGTCTGATTCAGCCCCGCAATGTCTGATTCAGCCCCCCATGTCTGATTCACTCCCCGCCATGTCTGATTCACTCGCCGCAAAGTCTGATTCACCCCGCAATGTCTGATTCACCACCGCAATGTTTGATTCACCCCCGTAATGTCTGATTCACCTCGCAATGTCTGATTTACCCCGCAATGTCTGATTCACCCCCACAATGTCTGATTCACCCCCGACATGTCCGATTCACCCCCGCAATGTCTGATTTACCCCGCAATGTCCGATTCACCCCAGCAATGTCTGATTCACCCCTGTGATGTCTGATTCAACCCCGCAATGTCTGATTCACCCCCGCAATGTCCGATTCACCCCCACAACGTCTGATTCACCCCCGTGATGTCTGATTCACCCCCGCAATCTCTGATTTACCCCCGCAATGTCTGATTCACCACGCAATGTCTGATTTACCCCCGCAATGTCTGATTCACCCTGCAATGTCTGATTTACCCCCGCAATGTCCGATTCAACCCCGCAATGTCTGATTCAACCTCGAAATGACTGATTCACCCCAGCAATGTCTGATTCACCCCCGCAATGTCTGATTAACACCCCCAATGCCTGATTCACTCCCCGCAATGTCTGATTCAGCCCTGCAATGTCTGATTCACCCTGCAATGTCTGATTTACCCCCGCAATGTCTGATTTACCCCCCCAATGTCTGATTCACTCCCTGCAATGTCTGATTCACTCACCGCAATGTCTCATTCACCTCCGCAATGTCTGATTCACGCCCGCAATGTCTCATTCACCTCCGCAATGTCTGATTAACCACCGCAATGTCTGATTCACTCCGCAATGTCTGATTCACCCCAGCAATATCTGATTCACCCCCGTGATGTCTGATTCACCCCCGCAATGTCTGATTTACCCCCGCAATGTCTGATTCACCACGCAATGTCTGATTCACCCCCGCAATGTCTGATTCACCCTGCAATGTCTGATTTACCCCCGCAAAGTCCGATTCACCCCCGCAATGTCTGATTCAACCTCACAATGTCTGATTCACCCCAGCAATGTCTGATTCACCCCCGCAATCTCTGATTTACCCCGACAATGTCTGATTAACCCCGCAATGTTGGATTCACCCACCCCGCCATTTCTGATTCATCCCCGCAATATCTGATTAACACCCCCAATGTCTGACTCACTTCCCGCAATGTCTGATTCACACACCGCAATTTCTGATTCACACCGCAAT
Organism: Somniosus microcephalus; assembly: GCF_052327205.1. Taxonomy (NCBI): domain Eukaryota; kingdom Metazoa; phylum Chordata; class Chondrichthyes; order Squaliformes; family Somniosidae; genus Somniosus; species Somniosus microcephalus. The sequence goes on along the minus strand of NC_140996.1, from coordinate 986,741 downwards.
GTCACATTCACCCCCGCAATGTCTGATTCACCCCCGCAATGTCTGATCCACCCCGCAATGTCTGAATCACCCCGCAATGTCTGATTCAGCCCCGCAACATCCGATTCACCCCAGCAATGTCCGATTCACCCCCGCAAAGTCCGATTCACTCCCGCAATGTCTGATTCATTCCCGCAATGTCTGATTCACTCACCGCAATGTTTGATTCACTCCCCCCGCAATGTCGTATTCACCCCCCCCTGCAATGTCTGATTCAACCCCGCAAAGTCTCATTCACCCCCGCAATGTCAGTTTCACACCCCGCAATGTCTGTTTCAGCCCCCCACTATGTCTGATTTACGCTCGCAATGTCTGATTCACCCCCACACAGCAATGTCTGATTCACCACCTCCGCAATGTCTGATTCACTTACCGCAATGTCTGATTCACCCTCCCAATGTCTGATTCACCCCCCCATGTCTGATTCACCCCAGCAATCACTTATTCACTTCCCACAATGTCTGATTCAGCCCCGCAATGTCTGATTCATCCCCCCATGTCTGATTCACTCCCCGCCATGTCTGATTCACTCGCCGCAATGTCTGATTCACCCCGCAATGTCTGATTCACCACCGCAATGTTTGATTCACCCCCGTAATGTCTGATTCACCTCGCAATGTCTGATTTACCCCGCAATGTCTGATTCACCCCCGCAATGTCTGATTCACCCCCGCAATGTCTGATTCACCCCCCGCAATGTCTGATTCACCCCCGCAATGTCCGATTCACCCCCGCAATGTCTGATTCACCCCCGAGATGTCTGATTCACCCCCGCAATGTCTGATTTACCCCCGCAATGTCTGATTCACCACGCAATGTCTGATTTACCCCCGCAATGTCTGATTCACCCTGCAATGTCTGATTTACCCCTGCAATGTCCGATTCACCCCCGGAATGTCTGATTCAACCTCGGAATGTCTGATTCACCCCAGCAATGTCTGATTCACCCCCGCAATGCCTGATTCAGCCCCGCAATGTCTGATTAACACCCCCAATGCCTGATTCACTCCCCGCAATGTCTGATTCACACACCGCAATGTCTGATTCAGCCCTGCAATGTCTGATTCACCCTGCAATATCTGATTTACCCCCGCAATGTCTGATTTACCCCCCCAATATCTGATTCACTCCCCGCAATGTCTGATTCACTCACTGCCATGTCTCATTCACCTCCGCAATGTCTCATTCACCCCGCAATGTCTCATTCACCTCCGCAATATCTGATTAACCACCGCAATGTCTGATTCACTCCGCAATGTCTGATTCACCCCAGCAATATCTGATTCACCCCCGGGATATCTGATTCACCCCCGCAATGTCTGATTTACCCCCGCAATGTCTGATTCACCACGCAATGTCTGATTCAGCCCCGCAATGTCTGATTCACACCCGCAATGTCTGATTCAACCTCGCAATGTCTGATTCACCCCAGCAATATCTGATTCATCCCCGCAATCTCTGATTTACCCCCACAATGTCTGATTCACCCCGCAATGTCGGATTCAACCCCCCCGCCATTTCTGATTCATCCCCGCAATATCTGATTCACTCCCGCAATGCCTGATTCAGCCCCGCAATATCTGATTAACACCCCCAATGTCTGACTCACTTCCCGCAATGTCTGATTCACACGCCGCAATGTCTGATTCACACCGCAATGTCTCATTCACCCCCGCAATGTCTGATTCACCCCCGCAATGTCTGATTCACCCCTCAATGTCTGATCCACCCCGCAATGTCTGATTCACCCCCGCAATGTCCGACTCACCCCCGCAATGTCCGATTCACCCCCGCAAAGTCTGATTCACCCCCGCAATGTCTGATTCACTCCCGCAATGTCTGATTCACTCCCCGCAATGTCTGATTCACTCCCCCCGCAAGGTCGTAATCACCCCACCCCGCAATGTCTGATTCAGCCACCAATGTCTGATTCAACCCCGCAAATTCTGGTTCACCCTCCCCAATGTCTGATTTACCCCCGCAATGTCTCATTCACTCCCGCAATGTCAGTTTCACACCCCGCAATGTCTGTTTCAGCCCCCCGCTATGTCTGAATCACCCCCCACCCCCGCAATGTCTGATTCAGGCACCAATGTCTGATTCAGCCCCGCAAAGTCTGATTCACCCTCCCCAATGTCTGATTTACCCCCGCAATGTATGAAACACCCCGGCAATGTCTGATTCACCTCCCCCAATGTCTGATTCACCCCCGCAATGTCTGATTCACCCCCGCAATGTCTGATTCACCCTCGCAATGTCTGATTCACCCCCACACAGCAATGTCTGATTCACCACCCCCGCAATGTCTGATTCACTCCCGCAATGTTTGATTTAACCCCGCAATGTCTGATTCACTTCCCACAATGTCTGATTCAGCCCCAACGCAATGTCTGATTCAGCCACCAATGTCTGATTCACTCCCCGCCATGTCTGATTCACTCGGCGCAATGTCTGATTCACCCCGCAATGTCTGATTCACCACCGCAATGTCTGATTCACCCCCGTAATGTCTGATTCACCTCGCAATGTCTGATTTACCCCGCAATGTCTGATTCACCCCCACAATGTCTGATTCACCCCTGCAATGTCCGATTCACCCCCGCAATTTCTGATTTACCCCGCAATGTCTGATTCACCCCCGCAATGTCTGATTCACCCCTCAATGTCTGATCCACCCCGCAATGTCCGATTCACCCCCGCAATGTCCGATTCACCCCCGCAAAGTCCGATTCACCCCCGCAAAGTCTGATTCACCCCCACAATGTCTGATTCACTCCTGCAATGTCTGATTCACTCCCCGCAATGTCTGATTCACTCCCCCCGCAATGTCGTAATCACCCCACCCCGCAATGTCTGATTCAGCCACCAATGTCTGATTCAACCCCGCAAATTCTGATTCACCCTCCCCAATGTCTGATTTATCCCCGCAATGTCTCATTCACTCCCGCAATGTCAGTTTCACACCCCGCAATGTCTGTTTCAGCCCCCCGCTATGTCTGAATCACCCCCCACCCCCGCAATGTCTGATTCAGGCACCAATGTCTGATTCAGCCCCGCAAAGTCTGATTCACCCTCCCCAATGTCTGATTTACCCCCGCAATGTATGAAACACCCCGGCAATGTCTGATTCACCTCCCCCAATGTCTGATTCACCCCCGCAATGTCTGATTCACCCTCGCAATGTCTGATTCACCCCCACACAGCAATGTCTGATTCACCACCCCCGCAATGTCTGATTCACTCCCGCAATGTTTGATTTAACCCCGCAATGTCTGATTCACTTCCCACAATGTCTGATTCAGCCCCAACGCAATGTCTGATTCAGCCACCAATGTCTGATTCACTCCCCGCCATGTCTGATTCACTCGGCGCAATGTCTGATTCACCCCGCAATGTCTGATTCACCACCGCAATGTCTGATTCACCCCCGTAATGTCTGATTCACCTCGCAATGTCTGATTTACCCCGCAATGTCTGATTCACCCCCACAATGTCTGATTCACCCCTGCAATGTCCGATTCACCCCCGCAATTTCTGATTTACCCCGCAATGTCTGATTCACTCCCGCAATGTCTGATTCACTCCCCGCAATGTCTGATTCACCCTCGCAATGTCTGATTCACTCCCCCCGCAATGTCTGATTCAGCCCCAACGCAATGTCTGATTCAGCCACCAATGTCTGATTCACTCCCCGCCATGTCTGATTCACTCGGCGCAATGTCTGATTCACCCCGCAATGTCTGATTCACCACCGCAATGTCTGATTCACCCCCGTAATGTCTGATTCACCTCGCAATGTCTGATTTACCCCGCAATGTCTGATTCACCCCCACAATGTCTGATTCACCCCTGCAATGTCCGATTCACCCCCGCAATTTCTGATTTACCCCGCAATGTCTGATTCACTCCCGCAATGTCTGATTCACTCCCCGCAATGTCTGATTCACCCTCCCCAATGTCTGATTTACCCCCGCAATGTATGAAGCACCCTGGCAAAGTCTGATTCACCTCCCCCAATGTCTGATTCAACCCCGCAATGTATGATTCACCACCGCAATGTCTGATTCACCCCCGTAATGTCTGATTCACCTCGCAATGTCTGATTCACCCCAGCAATGTCTGATTCACCCCTGTGATGTCTGATTCAACCCCACAATGTCTGATTCACCCCCGCAATGTCTGATTCACCCCCGCAATGTACGATTCACCCCCGCAATGTCTGATTCACCCCGCAATGTCTGATTTACCCCCGCAATGTCTGATTCACCACGCTATTTCTGATTTACCCCCGCAATGTCTGATTCAACCTGCAATGTCTGATTCACCCTGCAATGTCTGATTTAACCCCGCAATGTCCGATCCACCCCCGCAATGTCTGATTCAACCTCGGAATGCCTGATTCACCCCAGCAATGTCTGATTCACCCCCGCAATGCCTGATTCAGCCCCGCAATGTCTGAATCACACGGCAATGTCTGATTCACCCCCGCAATGTCTGACTCCGCCCCGCAAAGTCTGATTCACCCTCCCCAATGTCTGCTTTACCCCCGCAATGTCTGATTCATCCCCGCAATGACTGATTCACACGCCGCAATGTCTGATTCACGCCCGCAATGTCTGAATCACCTCGCAATGTCTGATTCACCCTCGCAATGTCTGATTCACACCCACCGCAATGTCAGATTTACCCCCCGCAATATCTGATTCACCCCCCCCGGCAATGTCTGATTCAGACACCAATGTCTGATTTGGCTCCGCAAAGGCTGATTCACCGTCCCCAATGTCTGATTTACCCCGGCAATGTCTGATTCACCCTCGCAATGTCTGATTTACCCTCGCAATGTCTGATTTACCCTCGCAATGTCTGATTTACACTCCCCAATGTCTGATTTACCCCCGCAATGTATGAAACACCCCGGCAATGTCTGATTCCCCTCCCCCAATGTCTGATTCACCCCCGCAATACCTGATTCACACCCCCACCGCAATGTCTGATTCAGCCCCGCAATGTCTGATTCATCCCACCATGTCTGATTCTCTCCCCCAATATCTGATTCACCCTCCCGCAATGTCTGATTCACACCCGCAATGTCTGATCCACCCTCGCAATGTCTCATTCACCACCACAAAGTCTGATTCACACTTGCCAATGTCTGATTTACCCCCACAATATCTGATTCACCACCGCAAAGTCTGATTCACCCTCCCCAATGTCTGATTTACCCCGGCAATGTCTGATTCACCCTCGCAAAGTCTGATTCATGCTCCCCAATATCTGATTTACCCCGGCAATATCTGATTCACCCCCGCAATGTCTGATTCACCCTAGCAAAGTCTGATTCACACTTCCCAATGTGTGATTTATCCCCGCAATATCTGATTCACCCTCGCAAAGTCTGATTCACACTCCCCAATGTGTGATTCACCCCCCGCAATATCTGATTCACACTCCCCAATGTGTGATTCACTCCCCGCAATATCTGATTCACCCCCCCGCAATGTCTGAGTCACCCCCGCAATGTCTGATTCACCCCCGCAATGTCTGATTCATCCCCACAATGTCTGATTCACTCCCGCAATGCCTGATTCACTTCCCCCGAAGTGTCGTAATCACCCCCCCGCCGCAATGTCTGATTCAGCTACAAATGTCTGATTCAGCCCCGCAAAGTCTGATTCACCCTCCCCAATGTCTGATTTACCCCTGCAATGTATGAAACACACCAGCAATGTCTGATTCACCCCCGCAATGTCTGATTCACCAGCCCCGGCAACGTCAGCATCACCCCACTACCCCGCAATGTCTGATTCACCCCAGCAATGACTGATTCACTTCCCACAATGTCTGATTCAGCCCCACAATGTATGATTCAGCCCCCCATGTCTGATTCACTCCCCACAATACCTGATACAGACCCCTGCAATGTCTGATTCACCCCCGAAATGTCTGATTCACACTCGCCAATGTCTGATTTAACCCCGCAATGTCGGATTCACCACCCCGCCATGTCTAATTCATCCCCGCAATGTCTGATTCACTCCCGCAATGACTGATTCAGCCCCGCAATGTCTCATTAACCCCCTCAATGTCTGATTTACCCCCGCAATATCTGATTCACCCCCGCAATGTCTGATTCACCCCGGAATGTCTGATTCACTCCCGCAATGTCTGATTCACTCCCCGCAATGTCTGATTTACCCCCACAATGTCTGATTCACCCCCACAACGTCTGATTCACCCACCCCCCGCAATGTCTGATTCAGCCACCAATGTCTGATTCAGCCCCGCAAAGTCTGAGTCACCCTCCCCAATGTTTGATTTACCTCCGCAATGTATGAAACACCACGGCAATGTCTGATTCACCTCCCCCAATGTCTGATTCACCACCGCAAAGTCTGATTCACACTCGCTAATGTCTGATTTAACACCGCAATGTCTGATTCACCCTCCCCACTGTTTGATTTACCTCCGCAATGTATGAAACACCACGGCAATGTCTGATTCACCTCCCCCAATGTCTGATTCACCACCGCAAAGTCTGATTCACACTCGCTAATGTCTGATTTAACACCGCAATGTCTGATTCACTCCCGCAATGTTTGATTCACGCCCCCAAAATCTGATTCACCCCCGCAATGTCTGATTCAACCCCGCAATGTCTGATTCACTCCCGCAATGCCTGATTCAGCCCCGCAATGTCTGATTAACACCCCCAATGTCTGATTCACTCCCCGCAATGTCTGATTCACTCACCGCAATGTCTGATTCTCCCCGTAATGTCTCATTCGCCTCCGCAATGTCTGATTCACCACCGCAATGTCTGATTCACCACGCAATGTCTGATTCACCCAGCAAAGTCTGATTCACCCCCATGATGTCTGATTCACCCCCGCAATGTCTCATTTACCCCCGCAATGTCTGATTCACCATGCAATGTCTCATTTACCCCCGCATTGTCTGATTCACCACGCAATGTCTGATTTACCCCCGCAATGTCCGATTCACCCCAGAAATATCTGATTTACCCCCGCAATGACTGATTTACCCTCGCAATGTCTGATGCACCCCGCAATGTTGGATTCACCCCCCCGCCATTTCTGATTCATCCCCGCAATGTCTGATTCACTCCCGCAATGCCTGATTCAGCCCCGCAATGTCTGAATAACACCCCCAATGTCTGATTCACTCCCCGCAATGTCTGATTCACACACCGCAATGTCTGATTCACCCCCGCAATGTCTGATTCACGCTGCAATGTCTGATTTACCCCCACAATGTCTGTTTCACCCCCGCAATGTCTGATTCTGTAATGATCAATAACATGTCATTCTATAGTGGACACTAGGTGGAGCCTTAGAGCTGTATATAGCTGTATGTATAAGACTACACTACCCAGCTGTAGGTATATTAAGTCTACATTACCCATGAGGCACTAGGCTACCCACAAGGCAGCAGTCAAGATGGAAGCCTCTACAGATACTGTACCTAGTGCACATGTGTTCAATAAAAGTGTCTAGCAAAAGCTAGCTGTGTTCATAATAAGAATGTCTATTTATTAATGAACATAAGATGGTACCAGGATGGTGAAGATCTGCTGAAAATTGTGAAAAGCAAAATGGGGAATTTGAAGCCACCAGAACGTTTGAAACTCACAGGAAACATCGACTACAATTGGCAGACTCTTCAACAATTCGAACTCTACATTGCAGCCATCGGATTCGGTACGAAGCCAGACGCAAGGAAGATAGCGTTGCTGCTTATGGTTGCAGGCCCACAGGTGATAGAGGTATTTAATACATTTGTATTTAATCCAGAGGAGAACAGAGAAAAATTAGAAGATGTGCTAAAAAAATTTGATGCACATTGCTCTCCCAAAAAGAATGAGACGTATGAAAGATACATCTTCCGTTCTCGGACACAGCAACAAAATGAGACTTTTGATAGCTTTATAACTGATCTGAAACTGAAAGCACAGACATGTAATTTCTCTGAGCTGAAATCATCCATGATTCGTGACCAGATTGTGTTTGGTATTCATGATAAAAAAGTCAGGGAACGTCTGTTGAGAGAAACCGAACTAAATTTGGAAAATGCGGTGAAAATATGCCAAGCCAGCGAGGTAGCTCGAAAGCACGCGAAGACTTTCAGTGAAATCAATAATGATGCGATTGTAATGAGTGATAATGCTGCTGTCCGTGCTGTGGAAGGGGAAGAAACATGGGCAGAACAGAAATGAAAAGCAATCGGAGGATGAAATTTTTAATTGTAAACGCTGTGGTTACAAACACCAGTTAAGACAATGCCCAGCGTTTGGAAAAATGTGCACAAAGTGTAATGGAAAGAATCACTTTGCCAAACAATGCTTTTCAAAAGTAAAAACAACGAAAGGGCAACAAGTTAATGTGATTGAGGACACTGATTTAAGTGAGACATTTTTTGTAGGAATGGTGTCATGTGACGATATCAAAAAAGATACAGAAAATGTGCAGCCCTCAGAAATGGACAATGCTGAACATAAAGTCAATGCAGTAAAAGTGGACAAATGGATGATCCCACTGCAGATAAATGGAGCATTAGTTACATTGAAACTAGACACTGGGGCAAAAGCAAACTTAATCAGTATGAGTGACATTAACAAAATGAAAGAAAAGCCCAAAATACAGAAAAAGTCAGTACTACTGAAGAGCTATAATGGACAGAAAATAGATAGCTTAGGTGTATGCAGACTTAAAGTGACAGTCAAAGACAAAGTGCATCATCTCATGTTTTCCGTTGTGGCTGAAAGACTTGATTCGATACTAGGTGACAAAGCTTGTGAAGACTTAGAACTGGTCAAGAGAGTCTACCGTATAAACTGTGCCATAAGCAGACCAGATGACTCAGGTGATGAAGCAGAGAGCCCATCAAGGATGAAAAGGCCAAAGGGTATCCATGTCTTCAAAAAGCCTAGTTTCTCCAAGAAGAAAGAAAAAGACTTTAAGGTCAAAGAGAAGCCAAAGGAAGAAAAGCACAAAGAGGAAAAACACAAGAAGAAAAAGTCCAAAGATATAACCGCAGCAGATGTTGTTAAGCAGTGGAAAGAGAAAAAGAAAAAGAAGAAGCCTGCACCAGAGCAGGATGCAGTTCCGGTGGATACTCTCCTTCTTCCCTCAGGCCAATCTTTGGTGTTCCATTAGCCGAGGCTGCTGAGAGGGCTATGCTGTATGATGGGATCCAGCTGCCAGCAGTTTTTCGAGAGTGCATTGACTACATTGAGAGTTATGGCATGAAGAGTGAAGGAAACACTGAAACCCTCTCCAAGCAAAGATCGCAAGGAGACCTCGATCTATACAAGAGCAGATTGATGACAATGCCGCAACTGCATCTTGTCATTCACCGCCAGAACAATCTCATGAAGGCGCATCAGACTTATCCGTGTTGAGAAGATCCACACGTGAAGTAAAAAAGCCTGATAGACTTAATCTTTGAGTACAATGTAAAGCTTTGAAAATGTGTTGACTGTTTTGAAAATGTTTATGTTTATAGAGCACTAACAAAAGTGTTACTGATATTACCTTATTGTTTTCTTGAAAGTTGATTGATATTCATTTTGTTAAACCTCAAAGAAAGGGGGATGTAATGATCAATAACATGTCATTCTATATTGGACACTAGGGGGAGCCGTAGAGCTGTATATAGCTGTATGTATAAGACTACACTACCCAGCTGTAGGTATATTAAGACTACATTACCCATGAGGCACTAGGCTACCCACAAGGCAGCAGTCAAGATGATAGCCTCTACAGATACTGTACCTAGTCCACATGTGCTCAATAAAAGTGTCTAGCAAAAGCTAGCTGTGTTCATAATAAGAATGTCTATTTGAGCAATGTCCGATTCACCCCCGCAATGTCTGATTCAACCTCGCAATGTCTGACTCACCCCAGCAAAGTCTGATTCACCCCCGCGATTTCTGATACATCCCCGCAATGTCTGATTCACCCCGCAATGTCGGATTCACCACCCCGCCATTTCTGATTCATCCCGGAATATCTGATTCACTCCCGCAATGCCTGATTCAGCCCCGCAATGTCTGATTAACACCCCCAATGTCTGATTCACTCCCCGCAATGTCTGATTCACACACCGCAATGTCTGATTCACCCCGCAATGTCTCATTCACCCCGCAATGTCTGATTCACTCCCGCAATGTCTGATTCACCCTCGCAATGTCTGATTAACACCCCACGCAAAGTCTGATTTACCCCCCGCAATGTCTGATTCACTACCCCCGCAACGTCGTAATCACCACCACCCCGCCGCAATGTCTGATTCAGCCACAAATGTCTGATTCAGCCCCGCAAAGTCTGATTCACCCTCCCCAATGTCTGATTTACCCCCGCAATGTCTCATTCACCCCCGCAATATCAGTTTCACTCCCCACAATATCTGATTCAGCCCCCCGCAATGTCTGCATCACCCCCCACCCCCGCAATGTCTGATTCAGCCACCAATGCCTGATTCAGCCCCGCAAAGTCTGATTCACACTCCCCAATGTCTGATTTACCCCCGCAATGTCTGATTTACCCACGCAATGTCTGATTCACCCCGCAGTGTCTGATTCACCACCCCCCCATGTCTGATTCAGCCCGGAATGTCTGATTCACCCCGCAATGTCGGATTCACACCCCCGGCATGTCTGATTCATCCCCGCAATGTCTGATTCACTCCCGCAATGCCTGATTCAGCCCCACAATGCCTGATTAACACCCCCAATGTCTGATTCACTCCCCGCAATGTCTGATTCACTCCCCGCAATGTCTGATTCTCCCCGCAATGTCTGATTCACCTCCACAATGTCTGATTCACCACCGCAATGTCTGATTCACTCCGCAATGTCTGATTCACCCCCGCAATGTCTGATTCACCCTGCAATGTCTGATTTACCCCCGCAATGTCCGATTCACCCCCGCAATGTCTGATTCAACCTCGCAAAGTCTGATTCACCCCAGCAATGTCTGATTCACCCCCGCAATCTCTGATTTACCCCCGCAATGTCTGATTCACACCGCAATGTCGGATTCACCACCCCGCCATTTCTGATTCATCCCGGAATATCTGATTCACTCCCGCAATGCCTGATTCAGCCCCGCAATGTCTGATTAACACCCCCAATGTCTGATTCACTCCCCACAATGTCTGATTCACACACCGCAATGTCTGATTCACCCCGCAATGTCTGATTCACCCCGCAATGTCTGATTCACTCCCGCAATGTCTGATTCACTCCCCGCAATGTCTGATTCACCCCGCAATGTCTGATTCACCCCGCAATGTCTGATTCACTCCCGCAATGTCTGATTCACTCCCCGCAATGTCTGATTCACCCTCGCAATGTCTGATTCACACCCCACGCAAAGTCTGATTTACCCCCGCAATGTCTGATTCACTCCCCCCGCAACGTCGTAATCACCACCACCCCGCCGCAATGTCTGATTCAGCCACAAATGTTTGATTCAGCCCCGCAAAGTCTGATTCACCCTCCCCAATGTCTGATTTACCCCCGCAATGTCTCATTCACCCCCGCAATATCAGTTTCACCCCCCGCAATATCTGATTCAGCCCCCCGCAATGTCTGCATCACCCCCCACCCCCGCAATGTCTGATTCAGCTACCAATGCCTGATTCAGCCCCGGAAAGTCTGATTCACACTCCCCAATGTCTGATTTACCCCCGCAATGTATGAAATACCCCGGCAATGTCTGATTCACCTCCCCCAATGTCTGATTCACCCCCGCAATGTCTGATTCACCCTCGCAATGTCTGATTCACCCCCACCCGGCAATGTCTAATTCACCACCCCCGCAATGTCTGATTCTCCAGCCCCGGCAACGTCAGCATCACCCCACTACCCCGCAATGCCTGATTCACTCCCGCAATGTCTGATTCACTTCCCGCAATGTCTGATTCACCCTCCCAATGTCTGATTCACCCCACCATGTCTGATTCACCCCAGCAATGATTGATTCACTTCCCAGAATGTCTGATTCAGCCCCACAATGTCTGATTCAGCCCCCCATGTCTGATTCACTCCCCGCAATACCTGATTCACCCCCGCAATGTCTGATTCACCCTCGCAATGTTTGTTCACCACCACAAAGTCTGATTCACACTCGCCAATGTCTGATTTAACACTGCAATGTCTGATTCACCCCCGTAATATCTGACTCACGCCCCCAATGTCGGATTCACCACCCTGCCATGTCTGATTCACCCCCGCAATGTCTGATTCAACCCCGCAATGTCTGATTCACCCCCGCAATGTCTGATTCACCCCTCAATGTCTGATCCACCCCGCAATGTCCGATTCACCCCCGCAATGTCCGATTCACCCCCGCAAAGTCCGATTCACCCCCGCAAAGTCTGATTCACCCCCACAATGTCTGATTCACTCCTGCAATGTCTGATTCACTCCCCGCAATGTCTGATTCACTCCCCCCGCAATGTCGTAATCACCCCACCCCGCAATGTCTGATTCAGCCACCAATGTCTGATTCAACCCCACAAATTCTGATTCACCCTCCCCAATGTCTGATTTATCCCCGCAATGTCTCATTCACTCCCGCAATGTCAGTTTCACACCCCGCAATGTCTGTTTCAGCCCCCCGCTATGTCTGAATCACCCCCCACCCCCGCAATGTCTGATTCAGGCACCAATGTCTGATTCAGCCCCGCAAAGTCTGATTCACCCTCCCCAATGTCTGATTTACCCCCGCAATGTATGAAACACCCCGGCAATGTCTGATTCACCTCCCCCAATGTCTGATTCACCCCCGCAATGTCTGATTCACCCTCGCAATGTCTGATTCACCCCCACACAGCAATGTCTGATTCACCACCCCCGCAATGTCTGATTCACTCCCGCAATGTTTGATTTAACCCCGCAATGTCTGATTCACTTCCCACAATGTCTGATTCAGCCCCAACGCAATGTCTGATTCAGCCACCAATGTCTGATTCACTCCCCGCCATGTCTGATTCACTCGGCGCAATGTCTGATTCACCCCGCAATGTCTGATTCACCACCGCAATGTCTGATTCACCCCCGTAATGTCTGATTCACCTCGCAATGTCTGATTTACCCCGCAATGTCTGATTCACCCCCACAATGTCTGATTCACCCCTGCAATGTCCGATTCACCCCCGCAATTTCTGATTTACCCCGCAATGTCTGATTCACTCCCGCAATGTCTGATTCACTCCCCGCAATGTCTGATTCACTCTCGCAATGTCTGATTCACTCCCCCCGCAATGTCTGATTCAGCCCCAACGCAATGTCTGATTCAGCCACCAATGTCTGATTCAGCACCGCAAAGTCTGATTCACCCTCCCCAATGTCTGATTTACCCCCGCAATGTATGAAGCACCCTGGCAAAGTCTGATTCACCTCCCCCAATGTCTGATTCAACCCCGCAATGTATGATTCACCACCGCAATGTCTGATTCACCCCCGTAATGTCTGATTCACCTCGCAATGTCTGATTCACCCCAGCAATGTCTGATTCACCCCTGTGATGTCTGATTCAACCCCACAATGTCTGATTCACCCCCGCAATGTCTGATTCACCCCCGCAATGTACGATTCACCCCCGCAATGTCTGATTCACCCCCGTGATGTCTGATTCACCCCCGCAATGTCTGATTTACCCCCGCAATGTCTGATTCACCACGCTATGTCTGATTTACCCCCGCAATGTCTGATTCACCCTGCAATGTCTGATTTACCCCCGCAATGTCTGATTTACCCCCGCAATGTCTGATTCACCACGCTATGTCTGATTTACCCCCGCAATGTCTGATTCACCATGCTATGTCTGATTTACCCCCGCAATGTCCGATTCACCCCCGCAATGTCTGATTCAACCTCGGAATGTCTGATTCACCCCAGCAATGTCTGATTCAGCCCCGCAATGCCTGATTCAGCCCCGCAATGTCTGAATCACACGGCAATGTCTGATTCACCCCCGCAATGTCTGACTCCGCCCCGCAAAGTCTGATTCACCCTCCCCAATGTCTGCTTTACCCCCGCAATGTCTGATTCATCCCCGCAATGACTGATTCACACGCCGCAATGTCTGATTCACGCCCGCAATGTCTGAATCACCTCGCAATGTCTGATTCACCCTCGCAATGTCTGATTCACACCCACCGCAATGTCAGATTTACCCCGCGCAAAGTCTGATTCATCCCGCCACCCTCCCCCCCGCCGCAATATCTGATTCACCCCCCCCGGCAATGTCTGATTCAGACACCAATGCCTGATTTGGCTCCGCAAAGGCTGATTCACCGTCCCCAATGTCTGATTTACCCCGGCAATGTCTGATTCACCCTCGCAATGTCTGATTTACCCTCGCAATGTCTGATTTACACTCCCCAATGTCTGATTTACCCCCGCAATGTATGAAACACCCCGGCAATGTCTGATTCCCCTCCCCCAATGTCTGATTCACCCCCGCAATATCTGATTCACACCCCCACCGCAATGTCTGATTCAGCCCCGCAATGTCTGATTCATCCCACCATGTCTGATTCTCTCCCCCAATATCTGATTCACCCTCCCGCAATGTCTGATTCACACCCGCAATGTCTGATCCACCCTCGCAATGTCTCATTCACCACCACAAAGTCTGATTCACACTTGCCAATGTCTGATTTACCCCCACAATATCTGATTCACCCTCCCCAATGTCTGATTTACCCCCGCAATGTCTCATTCACCCCCGCAATATCAGTTTCACTCCCCACAATATCTGATTCAGCCCCCCGCAATGTCTGCATCACCCCCCACCCCCGCAATGTCTGATTCAGCCACCAATGCCTGATTCAGCCCCGCAAAGTCTGATTCACACTCCCCAATGTCTGATTTACCCCCGCAATGTCTGATTTACCCACGCAATGTCTGATTCACCCCGCAGTGTCTGATTCACCACCCCCCCCATGTCTGATTCAGCCCGGAATGTCTGATTCACCCCGCAATGTCGGATTCACACCCCCGGCATGTCTGATTCATCCCCGCAATGTCTGATTCACTCCCGCAATGCCTGATTCAGCCCCGCAATGCCTGATTAACACCCCCAATGTCTGATTCACTCCCCGCAATGTCTGATTCACTCCCCGCAATGTCTGATTCTCCCCGCAATGTCTCATTCACCTCCGCAATGTCTGATTCACCCCCGCAATGTCTGATTCACCCTGCAATGTCTGATTTACCCCCGCAATGTCCGATTCACCCCCGCAATGTCTGATTCAACCTCGCAAAGTCTGATTCACCCAGCAATGTCTGATTCACCCCCGCAATCTCTGATTCACCCCCGCAATGTCTGATTCACACCGCAATGTCGGATTCACCACCCCGCCATTTCTGATTCATCCCGGAATATCTGATTCACCCCCAATGTCTGATTCACTCCCCGCAATGTCTTATTCACACACCACAATGTCTGATTCACCCCGCAATGTCTGATTCACTCCCGCAATGTCTGATTCACCCTCGCAATGTCTGATTCACACCCCACGCAAAGTCTGATTAACCCCCCGCAATGTCTGATTCACTCCCCCCGCAACGTCGTAATCACCACCACCCCGCCGCAATGTCTGATTCAGCCACAAATGTTTGATTCAGCCCCGCAAAGTCTGATTCATCCTCCCCAATGTCTGATTTACCCCCGCAATGTCTCATTCACCCCCGCAATATCAGTTTCACCCCCCGCAATATCTGATTCAGCCCCCCGCAATGTCTGCATCACCACCCACCCCCGCAATGTCTGATTCAGCCACCAATGCCTGATTCAGCCCCGGAAAGTCTGATTCACACTCCCCAATGTCTGATTTACCCCCGCAATGTATGAAATACCCCGGCAATGTCTGAGTCACCTCCCCCAATGTCTGATTCACCCCCGCAATGTCTGATTCACCCTCGCAATGTCTGATTCACCCCCACCCGGCAATGTCTAATTCTCCACCCCCGCAATGTCTGATTCACCAGCCCCGGCAACGTCAGCATCACCCCACTACCCCGCAATGTCTGATTCACTCCCGCAATGTCTGATTCACTTCCCGCAATGTCTGATTCACCCTCCCAATGTCTGATTCACCCCACCATGTCTGATTCACCCCAGCAATGATTGATTCACTTCCCAGAATGTCTGATTCAGCCCCACAATGTCTGATTCAGCCCCCCATGTCTGATTCACTCCCCGCAATACCTGATTCACCCCCGCAATGTCTGATTCACCCTCGCAATGTTTGATTCACCACCACAAAGTCTGATTCACACTCGCCAATGTCTGATTTAACCCCGCAATGTCTGATTCACCCCCGTAATATCTGACTCACGCCCCCAATGTCGGATTCACCACCCCGCCATGTCTAATTCATCCCGGCAATGTCTGATTTACTCCCGCAATGTCTGATTTACCCCCGCAATGTCTGATTCACCCCCTCAATGCCTGATTCACCCCGCAATGTCTGATTCACCCCGCAATGTCTGATTCACCCCCGCAATGTCTGATTCACCACCGCAATGTCTGATACACCCCCGCAATGTCTGACTCCCTCCCGCAATGTCTGATTCACTCACCGCAATGTCTGATTTAACCCCGCAATGTCTGATTCACCCACCCCCCGCATTGTCTGATTCAGCCACCAATGTCTGATTGAGCCCCGCAAAGTCTGAGTCACCCTCCCCAATGTCTGATTTAACCCCTGCAATGTATGAAACACCACGGCAATGTCTGATTCACCCCCGCAATGTCTGATTCACCCTCGCAATGTCTGATTCACCACCACAAAGTCTGATTCACACTCGCCAATGTCTGATTTAACACCGCAATGTCTGATTCACCCCCGCAATTTTAGATTCAAGCCCCCAAAGTCTGATTCACCCCCGCAATGTCTGATTCAGCCCCGCAATGCCTGATTCAGCCCCGCAATGTCTGAATCACACGGCAATGTCTGATTCACCCCCGCAATGTCTGACTCCGCCCCGCAATGTCTGATTCACCCTCCCCAATGTCTGCTTTACCCCCGCAATGTCTGATTCATCCCCGCAATGACTGATTCACACGCCGCAATGTCTGATTCACGCCCGCAATGTCTGAATCACCTCGCAATGTCTGATTCACCCTCGCAATGTCTGATTCACACCCACCGCAATGTCAGATTTACCCCGCGCAAAGTCTGATTCATCCCGCCACCCTCCCCCCCGCCGCAATATCTGATTCACCCCCCCCGGCAATGTCTGATTCAGACACCAATGCCTGATTTGGCTCCGCAAAGGCTGATTCACCGTCCCCAATGTCTGATTTACCCCGGCAATGTCTGATTCACCCTCGCAATGTCTGATTTACCCTCGCAATGTCTGATTTACACTCCCCAATGTCTGATTTACCCCCGCAATGTATGAAACACCCCGGCAATGTCTGATTCCCCTCCCCCAATGTCTGATTCACCCCCGCAATATCTGATTCACACCCCCACCGCAATGTCTGATTCAGCCCCGCAATGTCTGATTCATCCCACCATGTCTGATTCTCTCCCCCAATATCTGATTCACCCTCCCGCAATGTCTGATTCACACCCGCAATGTCTGATCCACCCTCGCAATGTCTCATTCACCACCACAAAGTCTGATTCACACTTGCCAATGTCTGATTTACCCCCACAATATCTGATTCACCCTCCCCAATGTCTGATTTACCCCCGCAATGTCTCATTCACCCCCGCAATATCAGTTTCACTCCCCACAATATCTGATTCAGCCCCCCGCAATGTCTGCATCACCCCCCACCCCCGCAATGTCTGATTCAGCCACCAATGCCTGATTCAGCCCCGCAAAGTCTGATTCACACTCCCCAATGTCTGATTTACCCCCGCAATGTCTGATTTACCCACGCAATGTCTGATTCACCCCGCAGTGTCTGATTCACCACCCCCCCCATGTCTGATTCAGCCCGGAATGTCTGATTCACCCCGCAATGTCGGATTCACACCCCCGGCATGTCTGATTCATCCCCGCAATGTCTGATTCACTCCCGCAATGCCTGATTCAGCCCCGCAATGCCTGATTAACACCCCCAATGTCTGATTCACTCCCCGCAATGTCTGATTCACTCCCCGCAATGTCTGATTCTCCCCGCAATGTCTCATTCACCTCCGCAATGTCTGATTCACCCCCGCAATGTCTGATTCACCCTGCAATGTCTGATTTACCCCCGCAATGTCCGATTCACCCCCGCAATGTCTGATTCAACCTCGCAAAGTCTGATTCACCCAGCAATGTCTGATTCACCCCCGCAATCTCTGATTCACCCCCGCAATGTCTGATTCACACCGCAATGTCGGATTCACCACCCCGCCATTTCTGATTCATCCCGGAATATCTGATTCACTCCCGCAATGCCTGATTCAGCCCCGCAATGTCTGATTAACACCCCCAATGTCTGATTCACTCCCCGCAATGTCTTATTCACACACCGCAATGTCTGATTCACCCCGCAATGTCTGATTCACTCCCGCAATGTCTGATTCACCCTCGCAATGTCTGATTCACACCCCACGCAAAGTCTGATTAACCCCCCGCAATGTCTGATTCACTCCCCCCGCAACGTCGTAATCACCACCACCCCCGCCGCAATGTCTGATTCAGCCACAAATGTTTGATTCAGCCCCGCAAAGTCTGATTCATCCTCCCCAATGTCTGATTTACCCCCGCAATGTCTCATTCACCCCCGCAATATCAGTTTCACCCCCCGCAATATCTGATTCAGCCCCCCGCAATGTCTGCATCACCACCCACCCCCGCAATGTCTGATTCAGCCACCAATGCCTGATTCAGCCCCGGAAAGTCTGATTCACACTCCCCAATGTCTGATTTACCCCCGCAATGTATGAAATACCCCGGCAATGTCTGAGTCACCTCCCCCAATGTCTGATTCACCCCCGCAATGTCTGATTCACCCTCGCAATGTCTGATTCACCCCCACCCGGCAATGTCTAATTCTCCACCCCCGCAATGTCTGATTCACCAGCCCCGGCAACGTCAGCATCACCCCACTACCCCGCAATGTCTGATTCACTCCCGCAATGTCTGATTCACTTCCCGCAATGTCTGATTCACCCTCCCAATGTCTGATTCACCCCACCATGTCTGATTCACCCCAGCAATGATTGATTCACTTCCCAGAATGTCTGATTCAGCCCCACAATGTCTGATTCAGCCCCCCATGTCTGATTCACTCCCCGCAATACCTGATTCACCCCCGCAATGTCTGATTCACCCTCGCAATGTTTGATTCACCACCACAAAGTCTGATTCACACTCGCCAATGTCTGATTTAACCCCGCAATGTCTGATTCACCCCCGTAATATCTGACTCACGCCCCCAATGTCGGATTCACCACCCCGCCATGTCTAATTCATCCCGGCAATGTCTGATTTACTCCCGCAATGTCTGATTTACCCTCGCAATGTCTGATTCACCCCCTCAATGCCTGATTCACCCCGCAATGTCTGATTCACCCCGCAATGTCTGATTCACCCCCGCAATGTCTGATTCACCACCGCAATGTCTAATACACCCCCGCAATGTCTGACTCCCTCCCGCAATGTCTGATTCACTCACCGCAATGTCTGATTTAACCCCGCAATGTCTGATTCACCCACCCCCCGCATTGTCTGATTCAGCCACCAATGTCTGATTGAGCCCCGCAAAGTCTGAGTCACCCTCCCCAATGTCTGATTTAACCCCTGCAATGTATGAAACACCACGGCAATGTCTGATTCACCCCCGCAATGTCTGATTCACCCTCGCAATGTCTGATTCACCACCACAAAGTCTGATTCACACTCGCCAATGTCTGATTTAACACCGCAATGTCTGATTCACCCCCGCAATTTTAGATTCAAGCCCCCAAAGTCTGATTCACCCCCGCAATGTCTGATTCAACCCGGCAATGTCTGATTCACCCCCCCAATGTCTGATTCACTCCCGCAATGCCTGATTCAGCCCACCCCGTAATGTCTGATTCACTCCTGCAATGTCTGATTCACTCCCCGCAATGTCTGATTCACCCCCGACAATGTCTGATTCACGTCCCCGCAATATTTGATTCACCCTCGCAATATCTGATTTACCCCCGCAATGTCTGCTTCACCACCCCATCCCGCAATGCCTGATTCACACCCACAATGTCTGATTTACCCCCGCAATGTCTGATTCATCCCCGCAATGTCTGATTCTCTCCCGCAATGTCTGATTCATCCGCGCAATGTCTGATTCACTCCCGCAATGTCGGATTCACCCCACCATGTCTGATTCATCCCCGCAATATCTGATTCTCTCCCGCAATGTCTGATTCATCCGCGCAATGTCTGATTCACTGCCCGCAATGTCTGATTTACCCCCACAATGTCTGACTAACCCCCGGAATGTCTGATTCAGCCCGCAATTTTGGAATTCACCCACCGCCATGTCTGATTCATCCCCGCAATGTCTGATTCTCTCCCGCAATGTCTGATTCAGCCCCGCAATGTCTGATTAACCCCCCCATGTCTGTTTTACCCCCACAATGTCTGATTCATCCCCCCCATGTCTGATTCACTGCTTGCAATGTCTCATTTACCACCGCAATGTCTGATTCACCACGCAATGTCTGATTTACCCCTGCAATGGCCGATTCAACCCCGCAATATCCGATTCACCCCCGCAATGTCTGAATCACCCCACAATGTCTGATTCGCTCCCCGCAATGTCTGATTCACCTCGCAATGTCTGATTCACACGCCCCGCAATGTCTGATTTACCCCCCGCAATGTCTGATTCATCCCCCCCGCAATATCTGATTCACCCCCCCCGCAATGTCTGATTCAGACACCAATGTCTGATTCAGCCCCACAAAGGCTGATTCACCCGCCCCAATGTCTGATTTACCCCAGTAATGTCTGATTCACCCCCGCAATGTCTGATTCACCCTCGCAAAGTCTGACTCGCACTCCCCAATGTCTGATTTACCCCCGCAATGTATGAAAGACCCCGACAATGTCTGATTCCCCTCCCCCAATGTCTGATTCACCCCCGCAATGTCTGATTCACCCTCGCAATGTCTGATTAACCCCCACCCCACAATGTCTGATTCACCCCCCTGCAATGTCTGATTCACTTCCGCAATATTTGATTTAACCCTGTAATGTCTGATTCACCCCCCGCAATGTCTGATTCACCCCCGCAATGTCTGATTCACCCTCGCAAAGTCTGATTCACCACCATAAATTCTGATTCACACTCGCCAATGTCAGATTTACCCCCGGAATGTCTGATTCGCATGCGCAATTTCTGATTCATGCCCCCAATATCTGATTCACTCCCGCAATGTCTGATTCACCCCGCAATGCCTGATTCAGCCCCCAGAATGTCTGATTAACTTACCACAATGTCCGATTCGCTCCCGCAATGTCTGATTCACTTACCACAATGTCTGATTCACTCCCGCAATGGCTGATTCACACCTGCAATGTCTGATTCACTTACCACAATTTCTTATTCACTCCCCCAATGCTTGATTCAATCCCGCAATGTCTGATTCACCCCGGAATGTTTAATTCACCCCCAGCAATGTCTGATTCACTCCAGCAATGCCTGATTCACTCCGGCAATGTCCGATTCACCCACTCAATGTCTGATTCACTCCCCCCCGCAATGTCTGAACCACCCCCCCATGTCTGATTCAACCCCGTGACGTCTGATTTACCCCCGCAATGTCTGATTCACCAGGCAATGTCTGATTCACCCCCGCAATGTCTGATTCACCCTGCAATGTCTGATTTACCCCCGCAATGTCCGATTCACCCCAGCAATGTCTGATTCATCCCCACGATTTCTGATTCATCCCCGCGATGTCTGATTCAATCCAGAATGTCTGATTCATCTCCCCCCATGTCTGATTCACTCCCCCCCATGTCTGATTTACCCCTGCAATGTCTGATTTACCTCCGCAATGTCTGATTCACCCGCAATGTCTGATTCACCACCACCGCCACCATGTCTGATTCAGCCCGGAATGTCTGATTCACCCCGCAATGTCGGATTCACTCCCGCAATGTCTGATTCACTTCCCGCAATGTCTGATTCACCCTCCCAATGTCTGATTCACCCCACCATGTCTGATTCACCCCAGCAATGATTGATTCACTTCCCAGAATGTCTGATTCAGCCCCACAATGTCTGATTCAGCCCCCCATGTCTGATTCACTCCCCGCAATACCTGATTCACCCCCGCAATGTCTGATTCACCCTCGCAATGTTTGATTCACCACCACAAAGTCTGATTCACACTCGCCAATGTCTGATTTAACCCCGCAATGTCTGATTCACCCCCGTAATATCTGAGTCACGCCCCCAATGTCGGATTCACCACCCCGCCATGTCTAATTCATCCCGGCAATGTCTGATTTACTCCCGCAATGTCTGATTTACCCCCGCAATGTCTGATTCACCCCCTCAATGCCTGATTCACCCCGCAATGTCTGATTCACCCCGCAATGTCTGATTCACCCCCGCAATGTCTGATTCACCACCGCAATGTCTGATACACCCCTGCAATGTCTGACTCCCTCCCGCAATGTCTGATTCACTCACCGCAATGTCTGATTTAACCCCGCAATGTCTGATTCACCCACCCCCCGCATTGTCTGATTCAGCCACCAATGTCTGATTGAGCCCCGCAAA
Organism: Somniosus microcephalus; assembly: GCF_052327205.1. Classification (NCBI taxonomy): domain Eukaryota; kingdom Metazoa; phylum Chordata; class Chondrichthyes; order Squaliformes; family Somniosidae; genus Somniosus; species Somniosus microcephalus. The sequence continues at coordinate 963,942 of NC_140996.1, read as the reverse complement.
GTCTGAGTCACCCTCCCCAATGTCTGATTTAACCCCTGCAATGTATGAAACACCACGGCAATGTCTGATTCACCCCCGCAATGTCTGATTCACCCTCGCAATGTCTGATTCACCACCACAAAGTCTGATTCACACTCGCCAATGTCTGATTTAACACCGCAATGTCTGATTCACCCCCGCAATTTTAGATTCAAGCCCCCAAAGTCTGATTCACCCCCGCAATGTCTGATTCAACCCGGCAATGTCTGATTCACCCCCCCAATGTCTGATTCACTCCCGCAATGCCTGATTCAGCCCACCCCGTAATGTCTGATTCACTCCTGCAATGTCTGATTCACTCCCCGCAATGTCTGATTCACCCCCGACAATGTCTGATTCACGTCCCCGCAATATTTGATTCACCCTCGCAATATCTGATTTACCCCCGCAATGTCTGCTTCACCACCCCATCCCGCAATGCCTGATTCACACCCACAATGTCTGATTTACCCCCGCAATGTCTGATTCATCCCCGCAATGTCTGATTCTCTCCCGCAATGTCTGATTCATCCGCGCAATGTCTGATTCACTCCCGCAATGTCGGATTCACCCCACCATGTCTGATTCATCCCCGCAATATCTGATTCTCTCCCGCAATGTCTGATTTACCCCCACAATGTCTGACTAACCCCCGGAATGTCTGATTCAGCCCGCAATTTTGGAATTCACCCCACCGCCATGTCTGATTCATCCCCGCAATGTCTGATTCTCTCCCGCAATGTCTGATTCAGCCCCGCAATGTCTGATTAACCCCCCCATGTCTGTTTTACCCCCACAATGTCTGATTCATCCCCCCCATGTCTGATTCACTGCTTGCAATGTCTCATTTACCACCGCAATGTCTGATTCACCACGCAATGTCTGATTTACCCCTGCAATGGCCGATTCAACCCCGCAATATCCGATTCACCCCCGCAATGTCTGAATCACCCCACAATGTCTGATTCGCTCCCCGCAATGTCTGATTCACCTCGCAATGTCTGATTCACACGCCCCGCAATGTCTGATTTACCCCCCGCAATGTCTGATTCATCCCCCCCCGCAATATCTGATTCACCCCCCCCGCAATGTCTGATTCAGACACCAATGTCTGATTCAGCCCCACAAAGGCTGATTCACCCGCCCCAATGTCTGATTTACCCCAGTAATGTCTGATTCACCCCCGCAATGTCTGATTCACCCTCGCAAAGTCTGACTCGCACTCCCCAATGTCTGATTTACCCCCGCAATGTATGAAAGACCCCGACAATGTCTGATTCCCCTCCCCCAATGTCTGATTCACCCCCGCAATGTCTGATTCACCCTCGCAATGTCTGATTAACCCCCACCCCACAATGTCTGATTCACCCCCCTGCAATGTCTGATTCACTTCCGCAATATTTGATTTAACCCTGTAATGTCTGATTCACCCCCCGCAATGTCTGATTCACCCCCGCAATGTCTGATTCACCCTCGCAAAGTCTGATTCACCACCATAAATTCTGATTCACACTCGCCAATGTCAGATTTACCCCCGGAATGTCTGATTCGCATGCGCAATTTCTGATTCATGCCCCCAATATCTGATTCACTCCCGCAATGTCTGATTCACCCCGCAATGCCTGATTCAGCCCCCAGAATGTCTGATTAACTTACCACAATGTCCGATTCGCTCCCGCAATGTCTGATTCACTTACCACAATGTCTGATTCACTCCCGCAATGGCTGATTCACACCTGCAATGTCTGATTCACTTACCACAATTTCTTATTCACTCCCCCAATGCTTGATTCAATCCCGCAATGTCTGATTCACCCCGGAATGTTTAATTCACCCCCAGCAATGTCTGATTCACTCCAGCAATGCCTGATTCACTCCGGCAATGTCCGATTCACCCACTCAATGTCTGATTCACTCCCCCCCGCAATGTCTGAACCACCCCCCCATGTCTGATTCAACCCCGTGACGTCTGATTTACCCCCGCAATGTCTGATTCACCAGGCAATGTCTGATTCACCCCCGCAATGTCTGATTCACCCTGCAATGTCTGATTTACCCCCGCAATGTCCGATTCACCCCAGCAATGTCTGATTCATCCCCACGATTTCTGATTCATCCCCGCGATGTCTGATTCAATCCAGAATGTCTGATTCATCTCCCCCCATGTCTGATTCACGCCCCCCCATGTCTGATTTACCCCCGCAATGTCTGATTTACCTCCGCAATGTCTGATTCACCCCGCAATGTCTGATTCACCACCACCGCCACCATGTCTGATTCAGCCCGGAATGTCTGATTCACCCCGCAATGTCGGATTCACTCCCGCAATGTCTGATTCACTTCCCGCAATGTCTGATTCACCCTCCCAATGTCTGATTCACCCCACCATGTCTGATTCACCCCAGCAATGATTGATTCACTTCCCAGAATGTCTGATTCAGCCCCACAATGTCTGATTCAGCCCCCCATGTCTGATTCACTCCCCGCAATACCTGATTCACCCCCGCAATGTCTGATTCACCCTCGCAATGTTTGATTCACCACCACAAAGTCTGATTCACACTCGCCAATGTCTGATTTAACCCCGCAATGTCTGATTCACCCCCGCAATGTCTGATTCACCCTCGCAAAGTCTGACTCGCACTCCCCAATGTCTGATTTACCCCCGCAATGTATGAAAGACCCCGACAATGTCTGATTCCCCTCCCCCAATGTCTGATTCACCCCCGCAATGTCTGATTCACCCTCGCAATGTCTGATTAACCCCCACCCCACAATGTCTGATTCACCCCCCTGCAATGTCTGATTCACTTCCGCAATATTTGATTTAACCCTGTAATGTCTGATTCACCCCCCGCAATGTCTGATTCACCCCCGCAATGTCTGATTCACCCTCGCAAAGTCTGATTCACCACCATAAATTCTGATTCACACTCGCCAATGTCAGATTTACCCCCGGAATGTCTGATTCGCATGCGCAATTTCTGATTCATGCCCCCAATATCTGATTCACTCCCGCAATGTCTGATTCACCCCGCAATGCCTGATTCAGCCCCCAGAATGTCTGATTAACTTACCACAATGTCCGATTCGCTCCCGCAATGTCTGATTCACTTACCACAATGTCTGATTCACTCCCGCAATGGCTGATTCACACCTGCAATGTCTGATTCACTTACCACAATTTCTTATTCACTCCCCCAATGCTTGATTCAATCCCGCAATGTCTGATTCACCCCGGAATGTTTAATTCACCCCCAGCAATGTCTGATTCACTCCAGCAATGCCTGATTCACTCCGGCAATGTCCGATTCACCCACTCAATGTCTGATTCACTCCCCCCCGCAATGTCTGAACCACCCCCCCATGTCTGATTCAACCCCGTGACGTCTGATTTACCCCCGCAATGTCTGATTCACCAGGCAATGTCTGATTCACCCCCGCAATGTCTGATTCACCCTGCAATGTCTGATTTACCCCCGCAATGTCCGATTCACCCCAGCAATGTCTGATTCATCCCCACGATTTCTGATTCATCCCCGCGATGTCTGATTCAATCCAGAATGTCTGATTCATCTCCCCCCATGTCTGATTCACTCCCCCCCATGTCTGATTTACCCCCGCAATGTCTGATTTACCTCCGCAATGTCTGATTCACCCCGCAATGTCTGATTCACCACCACCGCCACCATGTCTGATTCAGCCCGGAATGTCTGATTCACCCCGCAATGTCGGATTCACTCCCGCAATGTCTGATTCACTTCCCGCAATGTCTGATTCACCCTCCCAATGTCTGATTCACCCCACCATGTCTGATTCACCCCAGCAATGATTGATTCACTTCCCAGAATGTCTGATTCAGCCCCACAATGTCTGATTCAGCCCCCCATGTCTGATTCACTCCCCGCAATACCTGATTCACCCCCGCAATGTCTGATTCACCCTCGCAATGTTTGATTCACCACCACAAAGTCTGATTCACACTCGCCAATGTCTGATTTAACCCCGCAATGTCTGATTCACCCCCGTAATATCTGAGTCACGCCCCCAATGTCGGATTCACCACCCCGCCATGTCTAATTCATCCCGGCAATGTCTGATTTACTCCCGCAATGTCTGATTTACCCCCGCAATGTCTGATTCACCCCCTCAATGCTGATTCACCCCGCAATGTCTGATTCACCCCGCAATGTCTGATTCACCCCCGCAATGTCTGATTCACCACCGCAATGTCTGATACACCCCCGCAATGTCTGACTCCCTCCCGCAATGTCTGATTCACTCACCGCAATGTCTGATTTAACCCGCAATGTCTGATTCACCCACCCCCCGCATTGTCTGATTCAGCCACCAATGTCTGATTGAGCCCCGCAAAGTCTGAGTCACCCTCCCCAATGTCTGATTTAACCCCTGCAATGTATGAAACACCACGGCAATGTCTGATTCACCCCCGCAATGTCTGATTCACCCTCGCAATGTCTGATTCACCACCACAAAGTCTGATTCACACTCGCCAATGTCTGATTTAACACCGCAATGTCTGATTCACCCCCGCAATTTTAGATTCAAGCCCCAAAGTCTGATTCACCCCCGCAATGTCTGATTCAACCCGGCAATGTCTGATTCACCCCCCCAATGTCTGATTCACTCCCGCAATGCCTGATTCAGCCCACCCCGCAATGTCTGATTCACTCCTGCAATGTCTGATTCACTCCCCGCAATGTCTGATTCACCCCCGACAATGTCTGATTCACGTCCCCGCAATATTTGATTCACCCTCGCAATATCTGATTTACCCCCGCAATGTCTGCTTCACCACCCCATCCCGCAATGCCTGATTCACACCCACAATGTCTGATTTACCCCCGCAATGTCTGATTCATCCCCGCAATATCTGATTCTCTCCCGCAATGTCTGATTCATCCGCGCAATGTCTGATTCACTGCCCGCAATGTCTGATTTACCCCCACAATGTCTGACTAACCCCCGGAATGTCTGATTCAGCCCGCAATTTTGGAATTCACCCCACCGCCATGTCTGATTCATCCCCGCAATGTCTGATTCTCTCCCGCAATGTCTGATTCAGCCCCGCAATGTCTGATTAACCCCCCCATGTCTGTTTTACCCCCACAATGTCTGATTCATCCCCCCCATGTCTGATTCACTGCTTGCAATGTCTCATTTACCACCGCAATGTCTGATTCACCACGCAATGGCTGATTCACACCTGCAATGTCTGATTCACTTACCACAATTTCTTATTCACTCCCCCAATGCTTGATTCAATCCCGCAATGTCTGATTCACCCCGGAATGTTTAATTCACCCCCAGCAATGTCTGATTCACTCCAGCAATGCCTGATTCACTCCGGCAATGTCCGATTCACCCACTCAATGTCTGATTCACTCCCCCCCGCAATGTCTGAACCACCCCCCCATGTCTGATTCAACCCCGTGACGTCTGATTTACCCCCGCAATGTCTGATTCACCAGGCAATGTCTGATTCACCCCCGCAATGTCTGATTCACCCTGCAATGTCTGATTTACCCCCGCAATGTCCGATTCACCCCAGCAATGTCTGATTCATCCCCACGATTTCTGATTCATCCCCGCGATGTCTGATTCAATCCAGAATGTCTGATTCATCCCCCCCCATGTCTGATTCACTCCCCCCCATGTCTGATTTACCCCCGCAATGTCTGATTTACCTCCGCAATGTCTGATTCACCCCGCAATGTCTGATTCACCACCACCGCCACCATGTCTGATTCAGCCCGGAATGTCTGATTCACCCCGCAATGTCGGATTCACCCCTCCCGCCATGTCTCATTCACCCCCGCAATATCTGATTCACCCTGCAATGTCTGATTCACCCCGCAATGTCTGATTCACCACCACCGCCCCCATGTCTGATTCACCCCGCAATGTCGGATTCACCCCCCCCGCCATGTCTCATTCACCCCCGCAATATCTGATTCACCCTGCAATGTCTGATTTACCCCCGCAATGTCTGATTCATCCCCCCCATGTCTGATTCACTGCCCGCAATGGCTGATTTACCCCCACAATGTCTGACTTTCCCCCGGAATGTCTGATTCAGCCCGCAATGTCGGATTCACCCCACCCGCCATGTCTGATTCATCCCCGCAATGTCTGATTCTCTCCCGCAATGTCTGATTCATCCGCGCAATGTCTGATTCTCTCCCGCAATGTCTGATTCATCCCCGCAATGTCTGATTCTCTCCCGCAATGTCTGTTTCATCCGCGCAATGTCTGATTCACTCCGCAATGTCGGATTCACCCACCGCCATGTCTGATTCATCCCAGCAATATCTGATTCTCTCCCGCAATGTCTGATTCATCCGCGCAATGTCTGATTCACTGCCCGCAATGTCTGATTTACCCCCACAATGTCTGACTAACCCCCGAATGGTCTGATTCAGCCCGCAATTTTGGAATTCACCCCACCGCCATGTCTGATTCATCCCCGCAATGTCTGATTCTCTCCCGCAATGTCTGATTCAGCCCCGCAATGTCTGATTAACCCCCCATGTCTGTTTTACCCCCACAATGTCTGATTCATCCCCCCCATGTCTGATTCACTGCTTGCATTGTCTCATTTACCACCGCAATGTCTGATTCACCACGCAATGTCTGATTCACCCCCCGCAATCTCTGATTCACCCCGCAATGCCTGATTTACCCCTGCAATGGCCGATTCAACCCCGCAATGTCCGATTCACCCCCGCAATGTCTGATTCACCCCGCAATGTCTGATTCACTCCCGCAATGTCCCATTCACCCCCGCAATGTCCGATTCACCCCTGCAATGTGTGATTCACCCTCGCAATGTCTGATTCACACTCCTCCGCAATGTCTGATTTACCCCCCGCAATGTCTGATTCATCCCCCCCCGCAATATCTGATTCACCCCCCCCGCAATGTCTGATTCAGACACCAATGTCTGATTCAGCCCCACAAAGGCTGATTCACCCGCCCCAATGTCTGATTTACACCCGGTAATGTCTGATTCATCCCCACAATGTCTGATTCACCCTCGCAAAGTCTGACTCGCTCTCCCAATGTCTGATTTACCCCCGCAATGTATGAAAGACCCCGACAATGTCTGATTCCCCCCCCATGTCTGATTCACCCCCGCAATGTCTGATTCACCCTCGCAATGTCTGATTAACCCCCACCCCACAATGTCTGATTCACCCCCCTGCAATGTCTGATTCACTTCCGCAATATTTGATTTAACCCTGTAATGTCTGATTCACCCCCCGCAATGTCTGATTCACCCCCGCAATGTCTGATTCACCCTCGCAAAGTCTGATTCACCACCACAAATTCTGATTCACACTCGCCAATGTCAGATTTACCCCCGGAATGTCTGATTCGCATGCGCAATTTCTGATTCATGCCCCCAATATCTGATTCACTCCCGCAATGTCTGATTCAGCCCCCAGAATGTCTGATTAACTTACCACAATGTCCGATTCGCTCCCGCAATGTCTGATTCACCTTACCACAATGTCTGATTCACTCCCGCAATGGCTGATTCACACCTGCAATGTCTGATTCACTTACACAATTTCTTATTCACTCCCCAATGTCTGATTCAATCCCGCAATGTCTGATTCACCCCGGAATGTTTAATTCACCCCCAGCAATGTCTGATTCACTCAGCAATGCCTGATTCACTCCGGCAATGTCCGATTCACCCACTCAATGTCTGATTCACTCCCCCCCGCAATGTCTGAACACCCCCCATGTCTGATTCAACCCCGTGATGTCTGATTCACCCCCGCAATGTCTGATTTACCCCCGCAATGTCTGATTCACCAGGCAATGTCTGATTCACCCCCGCAATGTCTGATTCACCCTGCAATGTCTGATTTAACCCCCGCAATGTCCGATTCACCCCACAATGTCTGATTCACCCCCTAATGTCTGATTTAACCCCGCAATGTCTGATTTACCCCGCAATGTCTGATTCACCCCGCAATGTCTGATTCACCCCCCCCGCCATGTCTGATTCATCCCCGCAATGTATGATCACCACCCTACCCCGCCGTGTCTCATTCAGCCCGGAATGTCTCATCCACCCTCGCAATGTCTGATTTACCCCTGCAATGTCCGATTCACCCCAGCAATGTCTGATTTACCCCCGCAATGTCCGATTCACCCCCACAATGTCTGATTCAACCTTGCAAAGTTTGATTCACCCCCGCGATTTCTGATTCATCACCGCGATGTCTGCTCAATCCAGAATGTCTGATTCATCCCCCCCATGTCTGATTCACCCCTAATGTCTGATTTAACCCCGCAATGTCTGATTTACCCCCGCAACGTCTGATTCACCCCGCAATGTCTGATTTACCTCCCCGCCATGTCTGATTCATCCCCGCAATGTCTGATTCACTTCCGCAATGCCTGATTCAGCCCCGCAATGTCTGATTCACCTCCCCGCCATGTCTGATTCAACCTCGCAATGTCTGATTCACACCAGCAATGTCTGATTCACCCCTGTGATGACTGATTCACCCCCGCAATGTCTGATTCACCCCCGCAATGTCCGATTCACCCCCGCAATGTCTGAATCAGCCCCGTGATGTCTGATTCACCCCCGCAATGTCTGATTCACCCTGCAATGTCTGATTTACCCCGCAATGTCTGATTTACCCCCGCAATGCCTGATTCAGCCCCGCAATGTCTGATTAACCCCCGCAATGTCTGATTTAACCCTGCAATGTCTGATTCAACCTCGCAATGTCTGATTCACCCCAGCGATGTCTGATTCAACCCCGCAATGTCTGATTCAACCCCGCAATGTCTGATTCAACCCCGCAATGTCTGATTCAACCCCGCAATGTCTGATTCACTCCGCAATGCCTGATTTACCCCTGCAATGGCCGATTCAACCCCGCAATGTCTGATTCACCACTCAATGTCTGATTTACCCCCGCAATGTCCGATTCATCCCCCCATGGCTGATTCACTGCTTGCAATGTCTCATTTACCCCCGCAATATCTGATTCACCCCCGCAATGTCTGATTCACCCCCACAATCTCTGATTCACCCCGCAATGCCTGATTTACCCCTGCAATGGCCGATTCAACCCCGCAATGTCCGATTCACCCCCGCAATGTCTGAAACACCCCACAATGTCTGATTCACCCCCGCAATGTCTGATTCGTCCCCGCAATGTCCGATTCACCCCCGCAATGTCTGATTCACCCCCGCAATGTCTGATTCACTTCCGCAATGTCTGATTCGCTCCCCGCAATGTCTGATTCACCCTCGCAATGTCTGATTCACACCCCCCGCAATGTCGGATAACCCCCCGCAATGTCTGATTCATACCCCCCCGCAATATCTGATTCACCCCCCCCCGCAACCAATGTCTGATTCAGCACCACAAAGGCTGATTCACCCGACCCAATGTCTGATTCACCCCCGCAATGTCTGATTCACCCTCGCAATATTTGATTTAACCCTGCAATGTCTGATTCACCCCCCGCAATGTCTGATTCATGCCCCCAATGTCTGATTCACCCCCTCAATGTCTGATTCACCCTCGCAATGTCTGATTAACCCCCACCCCACAATGTCTGATTCACCCCCCTGCAATGTCTGATTCACTTCCGCAATATTTGATTTAACCCTGTAATGTCTGATTCACCCCCCGCAATGTCTGATTCACCCCCGCAATGTCTGATTCACCCCCGCAATGTCTGATTCACCCTCGCAAAGTCTGATTCACCACCACAAATTCTGATTCACACTCGCCAATGTCAGATTTACCCCCGGAATGTCTGATTCGCATGCGCAATTTCTGATTCATGCCCCCAATATCTGATTCACTCCCGCAATGTCTGATTCACCCCGCAATGCCTGATTCAGCTCCCAGAATGTCTGATTAACTTACCACAATGTCCGATTCGCTCCCGCAATGTCTGATTCACTTACCACAATGTCTGATTCACTCCCGCAATGGCTGATTCACACCTGCAATGTCTGATTCACTTACCACAATTTTTTATTCACTCCCCCAATGTCTGATTCAATCCCGCAATGTCTGATTCACCCCGGAATGTTTAATTCACCCCCAGCAATGTCTGATTCACTCCAGCAATGCCTGATTCACTCCGGCAATGTCCGATTCACCCACTCAATGTCTGATTCACTCCCACCCGCAATGTCTGAACCACCCCCCCATGTCTGATTCAACCCCGTGATGTCTGATTCACCCCCGCAATGTCTGATTTACCCCCGCAATGTCTGATTCACCAGGCAATGTCTGATTCACCCCCGCAATGTCTGATTCACCCTGCAATGTCTGATTCACCCTGCAATGTCTGATTTACCCCCGCAATGTCCGATTCACCCCACAATGTCTGATTCACCCCCTAATGTCTGATTTAACCCCGCAATGTCTGATTTACCCCCACAATGTCTGATTCACCCTGCAATGTCTGATTCACCCCCCCGCCATATCTGATTCATCCCCGCAATTTATGATTCACCACCCCACCCCGCCGTGTCTGATTCAGCCCGGAATGTCTCATTCACCCTCGCAATGTCTGATTTACCCCTGCAATGTCCGATTCACCCCAGCAATGTCTGATTTACCCCCGCAATGTCCGATTCACCCCCACAATGTCTGATTCAACCTTGCAATGTTTGATTCACCCCCGCGATTTCTGATTCATCACCGCGATGTCTGATTCAATCCAGAATGTCTGATTCATCCCCCCCATGTCTGATTCACCCCCTAATGTCTGATTTAACCCCGCAATGTCTGATTTACCCCCGCAATGTCTGATTCACCCCGTCTGATTTAACCCCGCAATGTCTGATTTACCCCCGCAATGTCTGATTCACCCCGCAATGTCTGATTCACCTCCCCGCCATGTCTGATTCATCCCCGCAATGTCTGATTCACTTCCGCAATGCCTGATTCAGCCCCGCAATGTCTGATTAACCCCCGCAATGTCTGATTCAACCCCGCAATGTCTGATTCAACCTCGCAATGTCTGATTCACACCAGCGATGTCTGATTCACCCGTGATGTCTGATTCACCCCCGCAATGTCCGATTCACCCCCGCAATGTCTGAATCAGCCCCGTGATGTCTGATTCACCCCCGCAATGTCTGATTCACCCTGCAATGTCTGATTTACCCCGCAATGTCTGATTTACCCCCGCAATGCCTGATTAACCCCCGCAATGTCTGATTAACCCCCGCAATGTCTGATTCAACCCTGCAATGTCTGATTCAATCCCGCAATGTCTGATTCACCCCGGAATGTTTAATTCACCCCCAGCAATGTCTGATTCACTCCAGCAATGCCTGATTCACTCCGGCAATGTCCGATTCACCCACTCAATGTCTGATTCACTCCCACCCGCAATGTCTGAACCACCCCCCCATGTCTGATTCAACCCCGTGATGTCTGATTCACCCCCGCAATGTCTGATTTACCCCCGCAATGTCTGATTCACCAGGCAATGTCTGATTCACCCCCGCAATGTCTGATTCACCCTGCAATGTCTGATTCACCCTGCAATGTCTGATTTACCCCCGCAATGTCCGATTCACCCCACAATGTCTGATTCACCCCCTAATGTCTGATTTAACCCCGCAATGTCTGATTTACCCCCGCAATGTCTGATTCACCCTGCAATGTCTGATTCACCCCCCCGCCATGTCTGATTCATCCCCGCAATTTATGATTCACCACCCCACCCCGCCGTGTCTGATTCAGCCCGGAATGTCTCATTCACCCTCGCAATGTCTGATTTACCCCTGCAATGTCCGATTCACCCCAGCAATGTCTGATTTACCCCCGCAATGTCCGATTCACCCCCACAATGTCTGATTCAACCTTGCAATGTTTGATTCACCCCCGCGATTTCTGATTCATCACCGCGATGTCTGATTCAATCCAGAATGTCTGATTCATCCCCCCCATGTCTGATTCACCCCCTAATGTCTGATTTAACCCCGCAATGTCTGATTTACCCCCGCAATGTCTGATTCACCCCGCAATGTCTGATTCACCTCCCCGCCATGTCTGATTCATCCCCGCAATGTCTGATTCACTTCCGCAATGCCTGATTCAGCCCCGCAATGTCTGATTAACCCCCGCAATGTCTGATTCAACCCCGCAATGTCTGATTCAACCTCGCAATGTCTGATTCACACCAGCGATGTCTGATTCACCCGTGATGTCTGATTCACCCCCGCAATGTCCGATTCACCCCCGCAATGTCTGAATCAGCCCCGTGATGTCTGATTCACCCCCGCAATGTCTGATTCACCCTGCAATGTCTGATTTACCCCGCAATGTCTGATTTACCCCCGCAATGCCTGATTAACCCCCGCAATGTCTGATTAACCCCCGCAATGTCTGATTCAACCCTGCAATGTCTGATTCAACCTCGCAATGTCTGATTCAACCCCGCAATGTCTGATTCAACCCCGCAATGTCTGATTCAACCCCGCAATGTCTGATTCAACCCCGCAATGTCTGATTCAACCCCGCAATGTCTGATTTACCCACGCAATGTCTGATTCACCACGCAATGTCTGATTCACCCCCGCAATCTCTGATTCACCCCGCAATGCCTGATTTACCCCTGCAATGGCCGATTCAACCCCGCAATGTCTGATTCACCACTCAATGTCTGATTTACCCCCGCAATGTCCGATTCATCCCCCCATGGCTGATTCACTGCTTGCAATGACTCATTTACCCCCGCAATATCTGATTCACCCCCGCAATGTCTGATTCACCCCCACAATCTCTGATTCACCCCGCAATGCCTGATTTACCCCTGCAATGGCCGATTCAACCCCGCAATGTCTGATTCACCACTCAATGTCCGATTCACCCCCGCAATGTCTGATTCACCCCCGCAATGTCTGATTCACCCTCGCAATGTCTGATTCACACCCCCCGCAATGTCGGATAACCCCCCGCAATGTCTGATTCATACCCCCCCCCGCAATATCTGATTCACCCCCCCCCCGCAACCAATGTCTGATTCAGCACCACAAAGGCTGATTCACCCGCCCCAATGTCTGATTTACCCCGGTAATGTCTGATTCACCCCCGCAATGTCTGATTCACCCTCGCAATATTTGATTTAACCCTGCAATGTCTGATTCACCCCCCGCAATGTCTGATTCATGCCCCCAATGTCTGATTCACCCCCTCAATGTCTGATTCATCCCCGCAATGTCTGATTCACCCCGCAATGCCTGATTCAGCCCCCAGAATGTCTGATTCACTTACCACAATGTCTGATTCACTCCGGCAATGTCTGATTCACCCACTCAATGTCTGATTCACTCCCCCCCGCAATGTCTGAACCACCCCCCCCATGTCTGATTCAACCCCGTGACGTCTGATTCACCCCCGCAATGTCTGATTTACCCCCGCAATGTCTGATTCACCAGGCAATGTCTGATTCACCCCCGCAATGTCTGATTCACCCCGCAATGTCTGATTTACCCTCGCAATGTCCGAATCACCCCAGCAATGTCTGATTCACCCCCGCGATTTCTGATTCATCCCCGCGATGTCTGATTCAATCCAGAATGTCTGATTCATCCCCCCATGTCTGATTCACCCCGTGATGTCTGATTTACCCCCGCAATGTCTGATTCAACCCCGCAATGTCTGAGTCAACATCGCAATGTCTGATTCACCCCAGCAATGTCTGATTCACCCGTGATGTCTGATTCAACCCCGCAATGTCTGATTCACCCCCGCAATGTCTGATTCACCCCCGCAATGTCCGATTCACCCCAACGTCTGATTCACCCCCGTGATGTCTGATTCACCCCCGCAATCTCTGATTTACCCCCGCAATGTCTGATTCACCACGCAATGTCTGATTTACCCCCGCAATGTCTGATTCACCCTGCAATGTCTGATTTACCCCCGCAATGTCCGATTCACCCCCGCAATGTCTGATTCACTCCCCCCGCAATGTCGTAATCACCCCCCCTGCAATGTCTGATTCAACCCCGCAAAGTCTGATTCACCCTCCCCAATGTCTGATTTACCCCCGCAATGTCTCATTCACCCCCGCAATGTCAGATTCACCCTCGCAATGTCTGATTCACCCCCACACAGCAATGTCTGATTCACCACCTCCGCAATGTCTGATTCACTTACCGCAATGTCTGATTCACCCTCCCAATGTTTGATTCACCCCCCCATGTCTGATTCACCCCAGCAATCACTTATTCACTTCCCACAATGTCTGATTCAGCCCCGCAATGTCTGATTCAGCCCCCCATGTCTGATTCACTCCCCGCCATGTCTGATTCAACCCCACAATGTCTGATTCACCACCGCAATGTCTGATTCACCCCCGTAATGTCTGATTCACCCCGCAATGTCTGATTCACCCCCACAATGTCTGATTCACCCCCGAAATGTCCGATTCACCCCCGCAATGTCTGATTTACCCCGCAATGTCTGACTCACCCCAGCGATGTCTGATTCACCCCCACAATGTCTGATTCAACCCCGCAATGTCTGATTCACCCCCGCAATGTCTGATTCAACCCCGCAATGTCTGATTCACCCCCGCAAATGTCTGATTCACCCCCGCAATGTCTGATTCACCCCCGCAATGTCTGATTCACCCCCGCAATGTCTGATTCACCCCCGCAATGTCTGATTCACCCCCGCAATGTCTGATTCACCCCCGCAATGTCTGATTCAACCCCGCAATGTCTGATTCAACCCCACAATGTCTGATTCACCACCGCAATGTCTGATTCACCCCCGTAATGTCTGATTCACCCCGCAATGTCTGATTCACCCCCACAATGTCTGATTCACCCCCGAAATGTCCGATTCACCCCCGCAATGTCTGATTTACCCCGCAATGTCTGACTCACCCCAGCGATGTCTGATTCACCCCCACAATGTCTGATTCACCCCCGCAATGTCTGATTCACTCCCGCAATGTCTGAATCAGCCCCGCAATGTCTGATTCACCCCCGCAATGTCTGATTCACCCCCGCAATGTCTGATTCACCGCCGCAATGTCTGATTCACCCCCGCAATGTCTGATTCACCCCCGCAATGTCTGATTCACCCCCGCAATGTCTGATTCACCCCCGCAATGTCTGATTCACCCCCCGCAATGTCTGATTCACCCCCGCGATGTCCGATTCACCCCCGCGATGTCTGATTCACCCCCGTGATGTCTGATTCACCCCCGCAATGTCTGATTTACCCCCGCAATTTCTGATTCACCACGCAATGTCTGATTTACCCCCACAATGTCTGATTCACCCTGCAATGTCTGATTTACCCCCGCAATGTCCGATTCACCCCCGGAATGTCTGATTCAACCTCGGAATGTCTGATTAACACCCCCAATGCCTGATTCACTCCCCGCAATGTCTGATTCACACACCACAATGTCTGATTCAGCCCTGCAATGTCTGATTCACCCTGCAAAGTCTGATTTACCCCCGCAATGTCTGACTTACCCCCCCAATATCTGATTCACTCCCCGCAATGTCTGATTCACTCACTGCAATGTCTCATTCACCTCCGCAATGTCTGATTCACCCCGCAATGTCTCATTCACCTCCGCAATGTCTGATTAACCACCGCAATGTCTGATTCACTCCGCAATGTCTGATTCACCCCAGCAATATCTGATTCACCCCCGTGATGTCTGATTCACCCCCGCAATGTCTGATTTAACCCCGCAATGTCTGATTCACCACGCAATGTCTGATTCAGCCCCGCAATGTCTGATTCACACCCGCAATGTCTGATTCAACCTCGCAATGTCTGATTCACCCCAGCAATGTCTGATTCACCCCCGCAATCTCTGATTTACCCCCACAATGTCTGACTCACTTCCCGCAATGTCTGATTCAGCCCCGCAATGTCTGATTCACCCCCCCCGCCATTTCTGATTCATCCCCGCAATATCTGATTCACTCCCGCAATGCCTGATTCAGCCCCGGAATATCTGATTAACACCCCCAATGTCTGACTCACTTCCCGCAATGTCTGATTCACACGCCGCAATGTCTGATACACACCGCAATGTCTCATTCACCCCCGCAATGTCTGATTCACCCCCGCAATGTCTGATTCACCCCCGCAAAGTCTGATTCACCCCCGCAATGTCTGATTCACCCCCGCAATGTCTGATTCACTCCCCGCAATGTCTGATTCACTCCCCCCGCAATGTCATAATCACCCCACCCCGCAATGTCTGATCCAGCCACCAATGTCTGATTCAACCCCGCAAATTCTGATTCACCCTCCCCAATGTCTGATTTACCCCCGCAATGTCTCATTCACTCCCGCAATGTCAGTTTCACACCCCGCAATGTCTGTTTCAGCCCCCCGCTATGTCTGAATCACCCCCCACCCCCGCAATGTCTGATTCAGGCACCAATGTCTGATTCAGTCCCGCAAAGTCTGATTCACCCTCCCCAATGTCTGATTTACCCCCGCAATGTATGAAACACCCCGGCAATGTCTGATTCACCTCCCCCAATGTCTGATTCACCCCCGCAATGTCTGATTCACCCTCGCAATGTCTGATTCACCCCCACACAGCAATGTCTGATTCACCACCCCCGCAATGTCTGATTCACTCCCGCAATGTTTGATTTAACCCCGCAATGTCTGATTCACTTCCCACAATGTCTGATTCAGCCCCAACGCAATGTCTGATTCAGCCACCAATGTCTGATTCACTCCCCGCCATATCTGATTCACTCGGCGCAATGTCTGATTCACCCCCACAATGTCTGATTCACCCCCGCAATGTCCGATTCACCCCCGCAATTTCTGATTTACCCCGCAATGTCTGATTCACTCCCCGCAATGTCTGATTCACCCTCGCAATGTCTGATTCACTCCCCCCGCAATGTCTGATTCAGCCCAACGCAATGTCTGATTCAGCCACCAATGTCTGATTCAGCACCGCAAAGTCTGATTCGCCCTCCCCAATGTCTGATTTACCCCCGTAATGCCTGATTCACCCCCCGCAATGTCTGAATCACCCCCCCACCCCGCACCATGTCTGATTCAGCCACCAATATCTGATTCAGCCCCGCAAAGTCTGATTCACACTCCCCAATGTCTGATTTACCCCCGCAATGTATGAAGCACCCTGGCAAAGTCTGATTCACCTCCCCCAATGTCTGATTCAACCCCGCAATGTATGATTCACCACCGCAATGTCTGATTCACCCCCGTAATGTCTCATTCACCTCGCAATGTCTGATTCACCCCAGCAATGTCTGATTCACCCCTGTGATGTCTGATTCAACCCCACAATGTCTGATTCACCCCCGCAATGTCTGATTCACCCCCGCAATGTACGATTCACCCCCGCAATGTCTGATTCACCCCGCAATGTCTGATTTACCCCCGCAATGTCTGATTCACCACGCTATTTCTGATTTACCCCCGCAATGTCTGATTCACCCTGCAATGTCTGATTTACCCCCGCAATGTCCGATTCACCCCCGCAATGTCTGATTCAACCTCGGAATGTTTGATTCGCCCCAGCAATGTCTGATTCACCCCCGCAATGCCTGATTCAGCCCCGCAATGTCTGAATCACACGGCAATGTCTGATTCACCCCCGCAATGTCTGATTCCGCCCCGCAATGACTGATTCACACGCCGCAATGTCTGATTCACGCCCGCAATGTCTGAATCACCCCGCAATGTCTGATTCACCCTCGCAATGTCTGATTCACACCCACCGCAATGTCAGATTTACCCCCCGCAATGTCTGATTCATCCCGCCCCCCCCCCCCGCCGCAATATCTGATTCACCCCCCCGGCAATGTCTGATTCAGACACCAATGTCTGATTTGGCTCCGCAAAGGCTGATTCACCGTCCCCAATGTCTGATTTACCCCGGCAATGTCTGATTCACCCTCGCAATGTCTTATTCCCCTCCCCCAATGTCTGATTCACCCCCGCAATATCTGATTCACACCCCCACCGCAATGTCTGATTCAGCCCCGCAATGTCTGATTCATCCCACCATGTCTGATTCTCTCCCCCAATATCTGATTCACCCTCACGCAATGTCTGATTCACACCCGCAATGTCTGATCCACCCTCGCAATGTCTCATTCACCACCACAAAGTCTGATTCACACTTGCCAATGTCTGATTTACCCCCACAATATCTGATTCACCACCGCAAAGTCTGATTCACCCTCCCCAATGTCTGATTTACCCCGGCAATGTCTGATTCACCCTCGCAAAGTCTGATTCATGCTCCCCATAGTCTGATTTTCCCCGGCAATATCTGATTCACCCCCACAATGTCTGATTCACCCTAGCAAAGTCTGATTCACACTTCCCAATGTGTGATTTACCCCCGCAATGTCTGATTCACCCTCGCAAAGTCTGATTCACACTCCCCAATGTGTGATTCACTCCCCGCAATATCTGATTCACCCCCCCGCAATGTCAGAGTCACCCCCGCAATGTCCGATTCACCCCCGCAATGTCTGATTCACTCCCGCAGTGTCTGATTCATCCCCGCAATGTCTGATTCACTCCCGCAATGCCTGATTCAACCCCCCCCGCAATGTCTGATTCACCCACGCAATATCCGATTCAACATCCGCAATGTCTGATTCACTTCCCACAATGGCTGATTCACTCCTGCAATGTCTGATTCACACCCCGCAATTTCTTATTCACTCCCCCAATGTCTGATTCACTCCCGCAATGTCTGATTTTCCCCGGAATGTCTGATTCACTCCCGCAAAATCTGATTCACTCCCGCAATGTCAGATTCACCCACTCAATGTCTGATACACTCCCCCCCCGCAGTGTCTGATTTACCGCCGCAATGTCTGATTCACCCCGCAATGTCTGATTCACCCCCGCAATGTCTGATTCACTCCCGCAATGTCTGACTCACCCCGCAATGTCTGATCTAACCCCGCAATGTCTGATTCACCCCTGCAATGCCCGATTCACCCCCGCAATGTCTGAATCACCCGGCAATGTCTGATTCACCCCCGCAATGTCTGATTCACCCCCACTGCAATGTCTGATTTAACCCCCCCACAATGTCTGATTCAGCCACCAATGTCTGATTCAGCCCCGCAAAGTCTGATTCATCCTCCCCAATGTCTGATTTACCCCCGCAATGTCTGATTCACCCCCGCAATGACTGATTCACACGCCGCAATGTCTGATTCACGCCCGCAATGTCTGAATCACCCCGCAATGTCTGATTCACCCTTGCAATGTCTGATTCACACCCACCACAATGTCAGATTTACCCCCCGCAATGTCTGATTCATCCCGCCCCCCGCCGCAATATCTGATTCACCCCCCTGGCAATGTCTGATTCAGACACCAATGTCTGATTTGGCTCTGCAAAGGCTGATTCACCGTCCCCAATGTCTGATTTACCCCGGCAATGTCTGATTCACCCCCGCAATGTCTGATTCACCCTCGCAATGTCTGATTTACACTCCCCAATGTCTGATTTACCCCCGCAGTGCCTGACCAGCAGAGGTCATGTGACAGAGACAAGCAGTTTGGTTTAGTTTCAGTTTCGTTCTAGATGCATCACTAGCTTGATGTCTCCTGTAAATGCTGTTATAAAGAGTTGAACAAACTTTGGATTAAAAGACATTCTCTTTCATAAATGTCTTATCATTGAACCCACAAAGAAATCAATACATGGTGTCAGAAGTGATTGAAAGAGATGAAGAGAAAAAATCTGAAGTTAAATCAGCTCTCCACAGATTAGCAAGCCAAAAGAGAACATTGTTACTTACCATTAGAGAATAGCTAATGAAGTGAAAAATGGAAGGTTTACTCCCACCGGCGACGCTCCAGTTGACAGGTAATGTGGCTGAAAATTGGAGGAGATGCAAACAACGTTTAGAGTTGTATTTAGCGGCAATCGGAGCTGACGAGAAAAGTAATAAAAGGAAATCATCACTGTTCTTACATGTCGTGGGTGATGAAGCGCTGGAGGTGTATAATAACTTCACATTCGCTGTTGATGGAAACAAAATGAAGCTAGATAAAATAATGGAACAGTTTGAGGCCTACTGCATACCTAAACGTAACGTGACGTTTGAGAGGCACAGAATTTTCACATGTGTACAGAAAAAGGGTGAGACTATTGATCAGTATGTGACTGAACTGAGAAACAGAAGCAAATCGTGTGAATTTGGGGGACTGACAGACTCGCTGATAAAAGACAGACTGGTGTGTGGTATTCCAGATAATGGTCTAAGGGAAAGACTGCTAAGAGAGCAAGATCTAGACCTGGGAAAAGCCATAGCACTGTGTAGGACTACAGAGACTGTGAAGTTGCAGGCAAAGGAGCTGTTCAGTGACAATAGCTGCAATGTGGATGCAGTGAGTAAGAATGGACACAAACCGTTTAACAAAGAGCGCCAATGTGAAAAAAGAGGCGTGGCCAGCGAACGAAAATGAAAGGGACAATCGAAAGTCATGTAGTCGATGCGGTACACAGCATACACCAAAAAAGTGTCCAGCATATGGTAAAACATGCAATAGTTGCAACAAAAACAACCATTATGCCCGTTGCTGTAAGAACCAAGCGCAACAAAGCAAGGCCCATACAGTAGATGAAAGCGAGATAGAGGAGTTCTATGTAGATGTTGTGTCTGAAAACAAAAAAGAAGAAAGAGACTGGATGTTGACACTAAAAGTGAATGACATACACATTCCATTTAAATTGGATACTGGAGCACAAGTTAATGTGATATCAGAGACTGATTTTAAGAAAATTAGACCCAGACCAAAGATACATGGAATCAAAGTGAAAGTGACAGGATACTCAGGTCCTGAAATACCAGTGAAAGGAAGATGCATTGTCAAAGTAACACACAAGGACAGAGAGCACACGCTAGCATTAATCGTGGTGCCAAAGGATGTGCAAGCCATACTAGGTTTAAAAGCCTGTGAGAGACTGAACTTGGTAAAGAGAGTCCTCATTGTGGAAAGCGAAGGAGAGACAGTCTATGATGAACTCATGAAAGAGTACAAAGACCTATTTAAGGGTTTAGGCTGCATTCCAGGAGAACACACGATCAGAGTAGATAAAAGTATGACACCGGTCATACATCCATGCAGAAAAGTTCCGTTTGCTCTTTAAAAGCAACTGAAGGCAGAGTTGGACAGGATGGAAAGCCTGAACGTGATTCAGAAGATAGATGAGCCAACTGAGTGGGTGAGTTCCCTCGTCGTAGTGGACAAAAAGAATGGAAAGCTCAGAATTTGCCTGGATCCAAGAGATCTAAACAGAGCAATAAAGAGAGAGCACTTCAAGCTTCCTACACGTGAGGAAATCATGGCACAGTTTGCAAATGCAAAGTATTTCAGCAAGTTAGATGCATCATCAGGATTTTGGCAGATGAAATTGGACGAAGCAAGTTCAAGACTGTGCACGTTCAACAGTCCATTTGGCAGATACAGATTCCTAAGGTTACCATTTGGCATTGCCTCAGCTCCTGAAGTGTATCACAAAACTATCCATATGATCTATGAGCACCTGGAGAGAGTTGATACATCAATGGATGACATCATAGTATGGGGAACCACGAGAACTGAGCATGACGAGAGACTGAAAAAAGTGCTGGAAGCAACAAGGAAAACAAACCTGAAGCTGAATAGAGAGAAATGCCAGCTCGGGGTAACAGAACTGACATTCGTGGGAGATATCCTTAGCAGTGAGGGCATCAGACCAGATCCCAGAAAGGTGTCCGCCATTGAGAATATGCCAAAGCCACAATGCAAAAAGGACGTGCAGAGGTTTAATGGAATGATCAACTACATGGGTAAATTCATATCCAACCTCTCAGAAAAGATGGCGCCACTGAGAAGACTAACTGAAAAGAACATAGAATGGGAATGGAATCATGAGCATGAGAAGTCATGGAGCGATCTAAAGAAACTGCTCACAGAGGAACCAGTTCTGAGGTTTTATGACCCAGCGAGACGCATCAAGATATCATCAGATGCATCACAGAGTGGGCTCGGTGCCGTTCTTCTGCAAAAATATGACTACTGGCAACCTATTGCATATGCATCGCGCTCAATAACAGACGCGGAGACGCGATATGCTCAAATAGAAAAGGAGCTGCTCAGCATCACATACGCCTGTGAGAGATTTCACCAGTTCGTGGCAGGACAAGCAATCAGTGTAGAGACTGACCATAAGCCCTTGATTGCATTGTTCCAAAAGCCACTAAATAGCTGTCCGCTTAGAATACAAAGAATGATGATCAGGCTGCAACGCTATACACTGAATGTTGCGTACACACCGGGTAAGCTGATGTATACAGCAGACACGTTGTCCAGAGCTGTAGACCCAAGTGAGCCCACAAACACCACAATGGATGAAAAAGTGAACGCCTACGTGGACATGATCACAAGTGCACTGCCCATAGCAGATGTAAAAATGGAGCTCATAAAGACTGAGACAAACAAAGATGAAACAATGAGACGACTGAGGAAAAGCATCTTGGATGGATGGCCCAACACCTCCGGGTGCTCCGGTTTCCTCCCACAGTCCAAAGATGTGCAGGTTAGGTTGATTGGCTATGATAAATTGACCCTTAGTGTTAGGGGGATTAAATACGTGGGGTTACAGGGATAGGGTAGGTTTTTTGTTGGTGTAGGGGTTACGGGGATCAGGTGGGATATGTGTCGGTGCAGGCTCGATGGGCCGAAATGGCCTCTATCTGCACTGTGGGGTTTCTGTGATTCTGTGTGATTCTGTGAAGACTGCTCACCTGACATAGCAGAGTACTGGAACTGCAGGGCAGAACTATCAGTGGTCGAAGACATCATCTACAAAGGAAGTAAAATAGTTATCCCAAAGAGTCTGAGAAAAGAGATGCTAAAAAGGATCCATGGAGGACATCTGGGAATCGAAAAGTGTAAGAAAAGAGCACGAGAGGTGATGTACTGGCCATGAATCAACCAAGATGTGACAAACGAGGTGTCAAACTGCACAATATGCCTGAAATATCGAGCAAGCAATCCGGTAAAACCACTAAAGCCACACCCAGCACCAGACAGACCTTACCAGAAGGTAGGCGCTGACCTATTCGTATGTCAAGAGAAGGACTATCTTGTAGTCACAGACTATTACTCCCTGTATCCAGAGGTTTGTAGACTGCACACCACCACTGCAGATGCTGTGATAACATGTATGAAAGCCATATTCTCCAGACATGGCGTGGCAAGCGAGGTCTTCACAGACAACGGACCTCAGTTTTACAATGCAAGTTTCCGACACTTTGCCAAAGAGTGGGACTTTGTCCACACAACGTCAAGTCCTCACTTTCCACAGTCCAATGGTCTAGTGGAAAAATCGGTCCAGACAGTGAAAAGACTGATGTACAAGGCAAAAGACGGTGGAACTGACTTCTACCAGAGCATGCTTGTATACCGCACAACGCCACTCGAGTGTGGTATGTCACCAGCCCAACTCCTTATGGGACGTCGGCTAAGGTCAAACCTACCCATCCCGGAGAACCTCCTGAAAACAAAAGAGGGGGAGAAAGTGAGGAAGTTCAAAGAGCAACAGAAAGAAAAGCAAAAGTACTACTATGACAGAGGAACACAAAACCTACCTGAACTCCACACTGGTGACCAAGTAAGGTTCAAAGACAAAACAAACACATGGACTCAGAAGGGAACTGTCCTGAGTGAAGTTCAACCAAGATCATACACCATTCAGACAGATGAGGGTGCTGTTCTGAGAAGAAATCGTCGAGATCTTCTCATGGGACCAGCCTCAGCAGGTCAAGAGACTGATACTGTTGAACAACCTGATCACACAGCTGAGAACCAATCATCTGAGGCAACAACTCAGATTCAAGGACAATCAATCAGAAAATCCTCAAGACACGTGAAGCCTCCTGAGAGACTCATTGAGCAAATTTAAGGACTATTGTTATAGAAGGAAGTAATGTTATCTTATTCTTTCTTCAAGTTCTAGTGTATTGACATATTTCATGTGAACACACAAAGCAAGGTTAAAAAACCTTGATCATGATAATGATAATGTAAGTTCATTAAGTGTTAGTTAAAATGCAGATTAATACAAAGAAAACATGTTGTTACTTAAAAGTAAAATACTTTTGTTTTAAGAAAAGGAGATGTAATGATATCAGCAAATAGAGATGGTATTTGCCTGTTTGATTATGATGCCTACCAGCAGGTTTGCATGTATTGATTACTTGTGCCTGACCAGCAGAGGTCATGTGAAAGAGACAAGCAGTTTGGTTTAGTTTCAGTTTCGTTCTAGATGCATCACTAGCTTGATGTCTCCTGTAAATGCTGTTATAAAGAGTTGAACAAACTTTGGATTAAAAGACATTCTCTTTCATAAATGTCTCATCATTGAACCCACAAAGAAATCAGTACACCCCCGCAATGACTGATTCACACCCCGCAATGTCTGATTCACCCCCGCAATGTCTGAATCACTCCACAATGTCTGATTCAACCCGCAATGTCTGATTCACCCCCCCCAATGTCCGATTCACCCCCGCAATGTCCGATTCACTCCCACAATGTCTGATTCACTCCCCGCAATGTCTGATTCACCCTCTGAATGTTTGATTCACGCCCCCCGCAATGTCTGATTCAGACACCAATGTCTGATTCAGCCCCACAATGTCTGATGCACCCTCCCCAATGTGTGATTTACTTCGGCAATGTCTGATTCACCCCCGTAATGTCTGATTCACCCTCGCAAAGTCTGATTCACACTCCCCAATGTCTGATTTACTCCCGCAATGCCTGATTCACATCCGCAATGTCTGATTCACGCCCCCAATGTCTGATTCAGCCCCCGCAATGTCTGATTCGCCCTCGCAATATCTGATTCACCACCACAAAGTCTGATTCACACTCGCCAATGTCTGATTTACTCCCTGAATGCCTGATTTACATCCGCAATGTCTGATTCACGCCCCCAATGACTGATTCACCCCCTGCAATGTCTGATTCACCCTCGCAATGTTTGATTCACCCCCGCAATGACCGATTCACCCCCGCAATGTCTGATTCACTCCCACAATGTCTGATTCACTCCCCGCAATGTCTGATTCACCCTCTCAATGTCTGATTCATGCCCCCCGCAATGTCTGATTCAGACACTGTGGTGTATGTAACCTGTTCCACCTTGAGAACTTAAGCCTGTTCCACCTTAAGAGATGTACTACTTTCTCTGGCTGCTGTATACGTAATACCGGTGGTGACCACCGGTATATAAGTACTGTGTAGTGATATTGTATTTAGTATAGTCCTGACCTCCAACTAGTAAAGACCTGTTGAACTTTATTCTTGTAGTCTGTGTCAGTAATTAATCTTAATACAACTGGAACACACAGACTTAACAGTGGCGACGAGTCCGATTCTTACCCTGCGGCAGTTTATATCCATGGCGGCTTCGTCCACAGAACGGGCATCGAAGAGAGGCATCCACCCTCATCACCCTGCTGGAAGACACGTCGCGTGGCAGGCATCGAGAACCCGGAGTGCAGAAGACATCCTGAACTCGAAGCCTCCATCAGCGGCAGTCAGCTATCTTCTTTCTACCTCGGTAGTGGGTAAGCCGGTCACGACGCGAGCAGAAAGTCGGCCGCGTTGGCTGTACAGACGGGGGGAGGAAGACGGAGGAATAAGGGCGGTGAGATCGACCGCGACCGGAGATAAGGGCCGGGCCGCATTCGGGCCGAAAGGCGCAGCGCGGGGACATCGATCGCGGCTGGTGATAAGGGCTGGGCCGCTTTCGGGCCAAAAAGGCGCAGCGTCTGGGGCGACTGAAGGCGCCAGAACCGCGGTGAAGGCGAACGCAGCCGGTGCTAATAACCGGGCTGCAAGAAGGGCTGCGAGGCGCGACATCGGGGAAGCGTGAATGCCCGAGGGAGCCGCGGTGAAGCGGAGACAGCGTCGGGGGAGTTACTAACCGCTGGGAAAGGGGAGCAGCAGCGGCACGCCAAACGCCATTGCAGCCAGTGGGTGAAGACCGCCAAGCGCGGGAAAACCGCCATTTTGTAGGCGGAGGACGAAGACAAGAGCGGGAAGCCGCCATCTTGGGATAAAATAAATTGCAACGATGCCTAAACATGGGAACATTGATACCTTTGATAGCGACATCGAGGATTGGGCCATGTATGTAGAACGCATACAAAATTATTGTAAAGCAAATAAAATCCCAGATGCAGAGAAAGCACTAACTTTATTGAACTAAATGGGTGCAAAGACATACGGGCAATTGAAACACCTTTTATCACCAGATGAACTGGCGGATAAGACGTTCGAGGAGATTGTTACTGTCCTGAAAAATCATCTAAACCCCACGCCGCTGATGCTGGCGGAACGATTTAAATTTTACAGCAGAAGGCAGCTGAAGGATGAAAGCAATGCTGAATATTTAATGGAATTGCGTAAGCTAGCAAGGTGCTGTCATTTTGTACCGGGACTGACAGAAGCGCTAAGAGATAAATTTGTGTGTGGATTATTAAAAGAAGATACACAAAAGCGACTGCTCGAGGAGAATGAGCTGACGCTTGAGAAAGCGGTCACTATGGCAGCAGCGCACGAAGCCGCAGCGAGAGGCACGGCAGTAATGCAGCTACGGTCACCGGAACTCAGTACAAATAAATTGGGTTTGAGTACTGTAAAATGTTATCGTTGTGGAAAGACAACACACGATCAGAACCAGTGTTGGTTTAAAAACCAAGAATGCAGAACGTGTGGCAGGCTTGGCCACATAGCTAAAGTATGCCGGTCAGGAAAGAAGACCAGCAACAAAAAGTCACCGCAAGGAAAATACATAAAGGTGCACAAGGTGACAAAGACCAGTTCGAACGAACAGAAGTCAGATTCAGACGCTAGCAGTAATGAACTGGGTAGCTTAAGAGTACACAACGTTGGTAAGGATGCAGATCTCCAGACAATTTGGGTCACTCTTCAGATAGCAGGAGTCCAAGTAAAGATGGAATTGGACACTGGATCAGCATTGATGGTCATGAATAAGAAAGATTACAAAAGGTTATTCCAATATATTCCCCTACGGGATACGGAGATTATATTGAAAACATACACGGGGCAAAGAGTGTACCCCAGCGGAAAGATAGAGGTAAAAGTGGTCCACAAGGGCGAAGAAAGCCAAGTAATGGACTTATATGTGCTACCTGAAGGAGGTCCACCACTACTGGGACGGGAGTGGATTAGGAAAATGAATATGGACTGGCACTCCTTAAAAGCACTAACGGTAGATTCCGGGGAAACAGATGTCAAACCTAAACGATTGTCCAAAATATTGGATGATGCTAAAGAGGTGTTCCAGCAAGGACTGGGAACACTGAAAGGAATTACGGCAAACATCAAGATTGATGAACATGCACAACCAAAATTTTTCAAAGCCAGACCGGTACCCTATGCAATACGACCTACTGTAGAAGCGGAACTGGAAGCGCTAGAACATTCAGGTGTACTGTCTAAGGTAGATTGGAGTGAGTGGGCTACGCCCATTGTTCCCGTTATGAAACGTCCTTCGAGCAACAAGCCAGGAGAACCAGGGAAGGTTCGCATCTGTGGAGATTTCAAGATCACCGTTAATCCGGTGCTTCACACGGTGCAGTATCCGCTTCCGCAGATTGAGGATATTTTTGCTTCGTTGTCTGGCGGGAAACACTTCAAGATAGACCTGGCGCAGGCGTACTTGCAGATGGAGGTTGAAGAAGAGTCACGCCAGTACCTCACGATCAACACGCATAGAGGTTTGTACCGGTATAATAGGCTGGTTTTTGGAGTGGCATCGGCTCCGGCAATTTGGCAGAGGGCCATGGAGCAGGTATTACAGGGAATTCCAGGCACACAATGTTACCTGGACGATATTCTGATTACAGGTGATGGTGATGAAGAACACCTTGCAAACTTGGAACTGGTGCTCAACAGACTGAAAGAGTATGGACTTAGAGTTAATCGGCAGAAATGTGAGTTCTTTCAGAAGCGGATCTCGTACTGTGGTCATGTCATTGACCGGGAGGGGCTTCATAAGTCTCCTGACAAGATAGAGGCAGTTGTAAAGGCTCCCGCTCCGGATAATGTCTCTCAGTTGAGGTCGTTTCTGGGATTGATTAACTATTACCATAAGTTTCTACCGAATCTATCCATGGTACTGCACCCGCTGAACGCTCTTTTACAGAAGGGGGTACCATGGGAATGGAGCGAAAACTGTAAGAAGGCATTTCGCAAAAGCAAAGAATTGATCACCTCAGAGGAAGTGTTGGCTCACTTCAACCCGACACTGCCTATTCGGTTGGCTTGTGATGCTTCTCCATATGGTATTCGGGCAGTACTCTCACACAAGTTGCCAAATGGCACGGAAAGGCCAGTCGTGTTTGCATCCAGATCATTGACCTCCGCTGAGCGCAACTATGCGCAGATCGATAGGGAGGCTCTCAGCCTTGTATGGGGAGTGAAGAAGTTTAATCATTACCTGCAGGGCCAAAAATTCACACTTCTGACAGACCATCAGCCGTTGGTATCCATTTTTAACCCTAAGAAGGGTGTTTCGGTGATGACAGCACAGCGACTCCAGAGATGGTCCCTTTTCCTAGGGGCACATCAATATCAAATAGAATTCAAAGGTACAAAGCAGCATGGCAATGCTGATGGGCTGTCGCGCCTGCCACTACCTGAAGCAGAAGA
Organism: Somniosus microcephalus; assembly: GCF_052327205.1. Taxonomy (NCBI): domain Eukaryota; kingdom Metazoa; phylum Chordata; class Chondrichthyes; order Squaliformes; family Somniosidae; genus Somniosus; species Somniosus microcephalus. The sequence goes on along the minus strand of NC_140996.1, from coordinate 935,155 downwards.
GACGACGAAAGTTGACCCTGTTGAGTTATTTCATTCGACCATCATCGAGTGTTTACCAGTCACCAATGCAAGTATTGAAAGAGAAACCAGGAACGACCCGACACTGTCCCGAGTTTATGAGGTGACAGTGAAAGGATGGCCAACACATGGTGATCCTCTGTTACCGGCATTCTCGGCAAGGCGAGACCAGCTGTCCGTCTGCCATGGTACTTTGATGTACGGGACAAGAGTGATTATTCCTCCCAAGTTACGGGAAAGAGTTCTAAAGGAACTGCATGAAGGTCATCTGGGGGGAGTTAAGATGAAAAGTCTTGCTAGGGCTTATGTATGGTGGCCGGGCATTGACCAACAGATAGAGGAGTTGACAAAAAGCTGCGCTGGGTGCCAAAAAGTGCAAAATGCACCTCCGATCGCACCGCTACACCCATGGGAGTGGCCTTCAGCCCCATGGCAACGCGTACATATTGACTTTGCTGGTCCATTCATGGACTCCATGTTCCTAATTGCGGTGGACGCACATTCCAAATGGCCAGAAGTGATCAAGATGAACACCACTACTTCAGAAAAGACAATTGCGGTGTTAAGAACAATATTCGCAAGGAACGGATTGCCAGAACAGATATGTTTGGACAACGGACCACAGTTCGTGTCGGAAGAATTCCAAAAATTCTTAAAGAAGAATGGGGTGAAACATTATACCTCTGCCCCATATCATCCGGCGACAAACGGGTTGGCCGAGAGATTTGTCCAAACATTCAAAAAGGCAATAAAGGCCATGAACGATGATCAGATTCCGTTACAACACAAGGTGAACAATTTCCTAATGGCATATCGAAACGCCGCTCATGCAGTGACTAACCAAAGTCCTGCCATGATGTTTTATAACAGGAGGTTGCGGTCCAGGTTGGACTTGTTAAAACCAAATGTGCGGAGGGAAGTGGAAAACAAACAGTTCCGGCATATTAATAACAAGTCCACTCGAAGTTTCGACGTAGGACAACCAGTGTTGGCAAGGGGCTATGGAAATGAAAAATGGCAGTCCGGAACAATTCGGGCCAGACAAGGACCTCTGATGTACACAGTAGATATTGGTAACAATGTGATAAGGCTTCATGCGGATCAACTGGTAGAATCAAGAGCAAGGGTCGAACCCATGGTTGCGACAGAGACAACTGTGGAAGACGTTAATGAACCTGAAGCATCTACCTCGGCAGGGACTGTACCTGATGATGACGTCCAATACATAGGAAACCAACAAGAAGAGTCACCTCAGCAACAAGAATCAGAGACCACTGAAAGGCGTTATCCAAACCGAATCAGTAGGCCTCCTGAGAGACTGAACCTTTGAACTGTTTATACCTGAAGTTATATATATGTATATATGTTATTATGTTATGTTAAATGGGGATATGACTGTTAAGCGAAAAAGGGAGGATTGTGGTGTATGTAACCTGTTCCACCTTAAGAGAACTTAAGCCTGTTCCACCTTAAGAGATGTACTACTTTCTCTGGCTGCTGTATACGTAATACCGGTGGTGACCACCGGTATATAAGTGCTGTGTAGTGATATTGTATTTAGTATAGTCCTGATCTCCAACTAGTAAAGACCTGTTGAACTTTATTCTTGTAGTCTGTGTCAGTAATTAATCTTAATACAACTGGAACACACAGACTTAACAGACACCAATGTCTGATTCAGCCCCACAATGTCTGATGCACCCTCCCCAATGTGTGATTTACTTCGGCAATGTCTGATTCACCCCCGTAATGTCTGATTCACCCTCGCAAAGTCTGATTCACACTCCCCAATGTCTGATTTACTCCCGCAATGCCTGATTCACATCCGCAATGTCTGATTCACGCCCCCAATGTCTGATTCAGCCCCCGCAATGTCTGATTCGCCCTCGCAATATCTGATTCACCACCACAAAGTCTGATTCACACTCGCCAATGTCTGATTTACTCCCTGAATGCCTGATTTACATCCGCAATGTCTGATTCACGCCCCCAATGACTGATTCACCCCCTGCAATGTCTGATTCACCCTCGCAATGTTTGATTCACCCCCGCAATGACCGATTCACCCCCGCAATGTCTGATTCACTCCCACAATGTCTGATTCACTCCCCGCAATGTCTGATTCACCCTCTCAATGTCTGATTCATGCCCCCCGCAATGTCTGTTTCAGACACTGTGGTGTATGTAACCTGTTCCACCTTGAGAACTTAAGCCTGTTCCACCTTAAGAGATGTACTACTTTCTCTGGCTGCTGTATACGTAATACCGGTGGTGACCACCGGTATATAAGTACTGTGTAGTGATATTGTATTTAGTATAGTCCTGACCTCCAACTAGTAAAGACCTGTTGAACTTTATTCTTGTAGTCTGTGTCAGTAATTAATCTTAATACAACTGGAACACACAGACTTAACAGTGGCGACGAGTCCGATTCTTACCCTGCGGCAGTTTATATCCATGGCGGCTTCGTCCACAGAACGGGCATCGAAGAGAGGCATCCACCCTCATCACCCTGCTGGAAGACACGTCGCGCGGCAGGCATCGAGAACCCGGAGTGCAGAAGACATCCTGAACTCGAAGCCTCCATCAGCGGCAGTCAGCTATCTTCTTTCTACCTCGGTAGTGGGTAAGCCGGTCACGACGCGAGCAGAAAGTCGGCCGCGTTGGCTGTACAGACGGGGGGAGGAAGACGGAGGAATAAGGGCGGTGAGATCGACCGCGACCGGAGATAAGGGCCGGGCCGCATTCGGGCCGAAAGGCGCAGCGCGGGGACATCGATCGCGGCTGGTGATAAGGGCTGGGCCGCTTTCGGGCCAAAAAGGCGCAGCGTCTGGGGCGACTGAAGGCGCCAGAACCGCGGTGAAGGCGAACGCAGCCGGTGCTAATAACCGGGCTGCAAGAAGGGCTGCGAGGCGCGACATCGGGGAAGCGTGAATGCCCGAGGGAGCCGCGGTGAAGCGGAGACAGCGTCGGGGGAGTTACTAACCGCTGGGAAAGGGGAGCAGCAGCGGCACGCCAAACGCCATTGCAGCCAGTGGGTGAAGACCGCCAAGCGCGGGAAAACCGCCATTTTGTAGGCGGAGGACGAAGACAAGAGCGGGAAGCCGCCATCTTGGGATAAAATAAATTGCAACGATGCCTAAACATGGGAACATTGATACCTTTGATAGCGACATCGAGGATTGGGCCATGTATGTAGAACGCATACAAAATTATTGTAAAGCAAATAAAATCCCAGATGCAGAGAAAGCACTAACTTTATTGAACTAAATGGGTGCAAAGACATACGGGCAATTGAAACACCTTTTATCACCAGATGAACTGGCGGATAAGACGTTCGAGGAGATTGTTACTGTCCTGAAAAATCATCTAAACCCCACGCCGCTGATGCTGGCGGAACGATTTAAATTTTACAGCAGAAGGCAGCTGAAGGATGAAAGCAATGCTGAATATTTAATGGAATTGCGTAAGCTAGCAAGGTGCTGTCATTTTGTACCGGGACTGACAGAAGCGCTAAGAGATAAATTTGTGTGTGGATTATTAAAAGAAGATACACAAAAGCGACTGCTCGAGGAGAATGAGCTGACGCTTGAGAAAGCGGTCACTATGGCAGCAGCGCACGAAGCCGCAGCGAGAGGCACGGCAGTAATGCAGCTACGGTCACCGGAACTCAGTACAAATAAATTGGGTTTGAGTACTGTAAAATGTTATCGTTGTGGAAAGACAACACACGATCAGAACCAGTGTTGGTTTAAAAACCAAGAATGCAGAACGTGTGGCAGGCTTGGCCACATAGCTAAAGTATGCCGGTCAGGAAAGAAGACCAGCAACAAAAAGTCACCGCAAGGAAAATACATAAAGGTGCACAAGGTGACAAAGACCAGTTCGAACGAACAGAAGTCAGATTCAGACGCTAGCAGTAATGAACTGGGTAGCTTAAGAGTACACAACGTTGGTAAGGATGCAGATCTCCAGACAATTTGGGTCACTCTTCAGATAGCAGGAGTCCAAGTAAAGATGGAATTGGACACTGGATCGGCATTGATGGTCATGAATAAGAAAGATTACAAAAGGTTATTCCAATATATTCCCCTACGGGATACGGAGATTATATTGAAAACATACACGGGGCAAAGAGTGTACCCCAGCGGAAAGATAGAGGTAAAAGTGGTCCACAAGGGCGAAGAAAGCCAAGTAATGGACTTATATGTGCTACCTGAAGGAGGTCCACCACTACTGGGACGGGAGTGGATTAGGAAAATGAATATGGACTGGCACTCCTTAAAAGCACTAACGGTAGATTCCGGGGAAACAGATGTCAAACCTAAACGATTGTCCAAAATATTGGATGATGCTAAAGAGGTGTTCCAGCAAGGACTGGGAACACTGAAAGGAATTACGGCAAACATCAAGATTGATGAACATGCACAACCAAAATTTTTCAAAGCCAGACCGGTACCCTATGCAATACGACCTACTGTAGAAGCGGAACTGGAAGCGCTAGAACATTCAGGTGTACTGTCTAAGGTAGATTGGAGTGAGTGGGCTACGCCCATTGTTCCCGTTATGAAACGTCCTTCGAGCAACAAGCCAGGAGAACCAGGGAAGGTTCGCATCTGTGGAGATTTCAAGATCACCGTTAATCCGGTGCTTCACACGGTGCAGTATCCGCTTCCGCAGATTGAGGATATTTTTGCTTCGTTGTCTGGCGGGAAACACTTCAAGATAGACCTGGCGCAGGCGTACTTGCAGATGGAGGTTGAAGAAGAGTCACGCCAGTACCTCACGATCAACACGCATAGAGGTTTGTACCGGTATAATAGGCTGGTTTTTGGAGTGGCATCGGCTCCGGCAATTTGGCAGAGGGCCATGGAGCAGGTATTACAGGGAATTCCAGGCACACAATGTTACCTGGACGATATTCTGATTACAGGTGATGGTGATGAAGAACACCTTGCAAACTTGGAACTGGTGCTCAACAGACTGAAAGAGTATGGACTTAGAGTTAATCGGCAGAAATGTGAGTTCTTTCAGAAGCGGATCTCGTACTGTGGTCATGTCATTGACCGGGAGGGGCTTCATAAGTCTCCTGACAAGATAGAGGCAGTTGTAAAGGCTCCCGCTCCGGATAATGTCTCTCAGTTGAGGTCGTTTCTGGGATTGATTAACTATTACCATAAGTTTCTACCGAATCTATCCATGGTACTGCACCCGCTGAACGCTCTTTTACAGAAGGGGGTACCATGGGAATGGAGCGAAAACTGTAAGAAGGCATTTCGCAAAAGCAAAGAATTGATCACCTCAGAGGAAGTGTTGGCTCACTTCAACCCGACACTGCCTATTCGGTTGGCTTGTGATGCTTCTCCATATGGTATTCGGGCAGTACTCTCACACAAGTTGCCAAATGGCACGGAAAGGCCAGTCGTGTTTGCATCCAGATCATTGACCTCCGCTGAGCGCAACTATGCGCAGATCGATAGGGAGGCTCTCAGCCTTGTATGGGGAGTGAAGAAGTTTAATCATTACCTGCAGGGCCAAAAATTCACACTTCTGACAGACCATCAGCCGTTGGTATCCATTTTTAACCCTAAGAAGGGTGTTTCGGTGATGACAGCACAGCGACTCCAGAGATGGTCCCTTTTCCTAGGGGCACATCAATATCAAATAGAATTCAAAGGTACAAAGCAGCATGGCAATGCTGATGGGCTGTCGCGCCTGCCACTACCTGAAGCAGAAGAGACGACGAAAGTTGACCCTGTTGAGTTATTTCATTCGACCATCATCGAGTGTTTACCAGTCACCAATGCAAGTATTGAAAGAGAAACCAGGAACGACCCGACACTGTCCCGAGTTTATGAGGTGACAGTGAAAGGATGGCCAACACATGGTGATCCTCTGTTACCGGCATTCTCGGCAAGGCGAGACCAGCTGTCCGTCTGCCATGGTACTTTGATGTACGGGACAAGAGTGATTATTCCTCCCAAGTTACGGGAAAGAGTTCTAAAGGAACTGCATGAAGGTCATCTGGGGGGAGTTAAGATGAAAAGTCTTGCTAGGGCTTATGTATGGTGGCCGGGCATTGACCAACAGATAGAGGAGTTGACAAAAAGCTGCGCTGGGTGCCAAAAAGTGCAAAATGCACCTCCGATCGCACCGCTACACCCATGGGAGTGGCCTTCAGCCCCATGGCAACGCGTACATATTGACTTTGCTGGTCCATTCATGGACTCCATGTTCCTAATTGCGGTGGACGCACATTCCAAATGGCCAGAAGTGATCAAGATGAACACCACTACTTCAGAAAAGACAATTGCGGTGTTAAGAACAATATTCGCAAGGAACGGATTGCCAGAACAGATATGTTTGGACAACGGACCACAGTTCGTGTCGGAAGAATTCCAAAAATTCTTAAAGAAGAATGGGGTGAAACATTATACCTCTGCCCCATATCATCCGGCGACAAACGGGTTGGCCGAGAGATTTGTCCAAACATTCAAAAAGGCAATAAAGGCCATGAACGATGATCAGATTCCGTTACAACACAAGGTGAACAATTTCCTAATGGCATATCGAAACGCCGCTCATGCAGTGACTAACCAAAGTCCTGCCATGATGTTTTATAACAGGAGGTTGCGGTCCAGGTTGGACTTGTTAAAACCAAATGTGCGGAGGGAAGTGGAAAACAAACAGTTCCGGCATATTAATAACAAGTCCACTCGAAGTTTCGACGTAGGACAACCAGTGTTGGCAAGGGGCTATGGAAATGAAAAATGGCAGTCCGGAACAATTCGGGCCAGACAAGGACCTCTGATGTACACAGTAGATATTGGTAACAATGTGATAAGGCTTCATGCGGATCAACTGGTAGAATCAAGAGCAAGGGTCGAACCCATGGTTGCGACAGAGACAACTGTGGAAGACGTTAATGAACCTGAAGCATCTACCTCGGCAGGGACTGTACCTGATGATGACGTCCAATACATAGGAAACCAACAAGAAGAGTCACCTCAGCAACAAGAATCAGAGACCACTGAAAGGCGTTATCCAAACCGAATCAGTAGGCCTCCTGAGAGACTGAACCTTTGAACTGTTTATACCTGAAGTTATATATATGTATATATGTTATTATGTTATGTTAAATGGGGATATGACTGTTAAGCGAAAAAGGGAGGATTGTGGTGTATGTAACCTGTTCCACCTTAAGAGAACTTAAGCCTGTTCCACCTTAAGAGATGTACTACTTTCTCTGGCTGCTGTATACGTAATACCGGTGGTGACCACCGGTATATAAGTGCTGTGTAGTGATATTGTATTTAGTATAGTCCTGATCTCCAACTAGTAAAGACCTGTTGAACTTTATTCTTGTAGTCTGTGTCAGTAATTAATCTTAATACAACTGGAACACACAGACTTAACAGACACCAATGTCTGATTCAGCCCCACAATGTCTGATGCACCCTCCCCAATGTCTGATTTACCCTGGCAATGTCTGATTCACCCCCGTAATGTATGAATCAACCTCAAAGTCTGATTCACACTCCCCAATGTCTGATTTACCGCGGCAATATCTGATTCACCCCCGCAATGTCTGATCCACCCTCGCAAATTCTGATTCACACTCCCCAATGTGTGATTTACCCCCGCAATGTCTGAATCACCCTGCAATGTCTGATTCACCCCCGCAATGTCTGATTCACTACGGCAATGCCTGATTCACTCTCCGCAATGTCTGATTCACCCTCGCAGTGTCTGATTCACCCCCCCCCCGCAATGTCTGCTTCAGCCACCAATGTCTGATTCAGCCCCGCAAAGTCTGATTCACCCTCCCCAATGTCTGATTTACCCCCGCAATGTCTGATTCACCCCCGCAATGACTGATTCACACCCTGCAATGTCTGATTCACCCCCGCAATGTCTGAATCACACCGCAATGTCTGATTCAACCCCGCAATGTCTGATTCACTCCCGCAATGTCTGATTCACTCACTGCAATGTCTGATTCACCCTCGCAATGTCTGATTCACCCCCCCCGCAATGTCTGAATCACCCCCCCCGGCAATGTCTGAATCAACCCCCCCGCAATGTCTGAATCAGCCACCAATGTCTGATCCAGCCCCGCAAAGTCTGATTCACCCTCCCCAATGTCTGATTTACCCCCGCAATGTCTGATTCACACCCGCAATGGCTGATTCAACCCCCGCAATGTCTGATTCACTCCCGCAATGTTTGATTCACCCCCACAATGTCCGTTACACCCCTGCAATGTCTGATTCACTCCCACAATGTCTGATTCACTCCCCGCAATGTCTGATTCACTCTCTCAATGTCTGATTCATGCCCCCGCAATGTCTGATTCAGACACCAATGTCTGATTCAGCCCCGCAATGTGTGATTCACGCTCCCCAATGTCTGATTTACCCCGGCAATGTCTGATTCACCCCCGCAATGTCTGATTCACCCTCGCAATGTCTGATTCACACTCCCCAATGTCTGATTTACCACCGCAATGTATGAAACACCCCGGCAATGTCTGATTCACCTCCCACAATGACTGATTCACCCCCGCAATGTCTGATTCACCCCCGCAATGTCTGATTCATGCCCGCAATATCTGGTTCACCCCCCCGCAATGTCTGAATCACCCCCGCAATGTCTGATTCACTCTCCGCAATGTCTGATTCACCCTCGCAATGTCTGATTCATCCCCGCAATATCTGATTCATGCCTGCCCCGCAATGTCTGATTCACCCCCGCAATGTCTGATTCACCCCGCCATGTCTGATTCACTCCCCGCAATATCTGGTTCACCCCCCCGCAATGTCTGATTCACCCCCACAGTGACTGATACACACAGCAATGTCTGATTCATCCCCGCAATGCCTGAATCATCCTGCAATGTCTGATTCACCCCTGCAACGTCTGATTCACTCCCGCAATGACTGATTCACTCTCCGCAATGTCTGATTCACCCTCGCAATGTCAGATTCACCCCCCCAATGTCTGATTCACCCCCGCAATGTCTGATTCACTCCCGCAATGTCTGATTCACCCTCCACAATGTCTGATTTACCCGGGAATATCTGATTCACCCCGCAATATCTGATTCACCCGAGCAAATTCTGATTCACACTCCACAATGTGTGATTTACCCCCGCAATGTATGAAACACCCCGGCAGTGTCTGATTCACCTCCACCAATGTCTGATTCACCCGCGCAATGTCTGATTCATCCTCGCAAAATCTGATTCACGCCCCCCCCGCAATGTCTGATTCACCCCCGCAATGTCTGATTCACCCCCGCAATGTCTGATTCACCCCTGCAATGTCTGATTCACTCCTGCAATGACTGATTCACTCTCCGCAATGTCTGATTCACCCTCGCAATGTCAGATTCACCCCCGCCGCAATGTCTGATTCACCCCGTAATGTCTGATTCACCCCCGCAATGTCTGATTCATCCCCGCAATGTCTGATTCACACCCCCAGTGTCTGATTCACCCCCGCAATGTCTGATTCACTCCCGCAATGTCTGATTCACCCTCCACAATGTCTGATTTACCCGGCAATATCTGATTCACCCGAGCAAATTCTGATTCACACTCCACAATGTGTGATTTACCCCCGCAATGTATGAAACACCCCGGCAGTGTCTGATTCACCTCCCCCAATGTCTGATTCACCCGCGCAATGTCTGATTCATCCTCGCAAAATATGATTCACGCCCCCCCCGCAATGTCTGATTCACCCCCGCAATGTCTCATTCACCCTCGCAATGTCTGATTCACCCCTGCAAAGTCTGATTCACACCCCAATGTCTGATTCACCCCCGCAATGTCTGATTCATCCCCGCAATGTCTGATTCACCCCCGCAATGTCCAATTCAACACCCTCCCGCAATGTCTGATTCACTCCCGCAATGTCTGATTCTCCCCACAATGTCTGATTCACCCAAGCAATATCAGATTCAACCCCCGCAATGTCTGATTCACTCCTGCAATGCCTTATTCACCCCACAATGCCTGATTCACCCCCCACAATGTCTGATTCACTTCACACAATGTCTGATTCACTCCCACAATGGCTGATTCACCCTCGCAATGTCTGATTCACACCCCCAGCAATGTCTGATTCAACCTCCCCGCAATGTCTGAATCAGCCACCAATGTCTGATTCAGCCCCGCAATGTCTGATTCACCCTCCCCAATGTCTGATTTACCCCCGCAATGTCTGATTCACTCCCACAATGCCTGATTCACTCCCCGCAATGTCTGATTCACCCCCGCAATGTCTGATTCACCCCCGCAAAGTCTGATTCACGCCCCCAATGTCTGATTCACCCCGCAATGTCTGATTCACCCCCGCAATGTCTGATTCATCCCCGCAATGTCTGATTCACTCCCGCAATGCCTGATTCAACACCCCCCCGCAATGTCTGATTCACTCCCGCAATGTCTTATTCACCCCGCAATGCCTGATTCACCCCTCACAATGTCTGATTCACTCCCCCATTGTCTGATTCACCCCCGCAATGTCTGATTCACCCTCGCAAAGTCTGATTCACAATCCCCAATGTTTGATTCACCCCCGCAATGTCTGGTTCACCCCCGCAATGTCCGATTCACCCCCGCAATGTCTGATTCACTCCCGCAATGTCTGATTCACTCCCCGCAATGTCTGATTCACCCTCTCAATGTCTGATTCACGCCCCCTGCAATGTCTGATTCAAACACCAATGTATGATTCAGCCCCGCAATGTCTGATTCACCTTCCCCAATGTCTGATTTACGCTGGCAATGGCTGATTCACCCCCGCAATGTCTGATTCACCCTCGCAAAGTCTGATTCACACTCCCCGATGTCTGATTTACCCCTGCAATGTATGAAACACCCCGACAATGTCTGATTCACCCCCGCAATGTCTGATTCACCCCCGCAATGTCTGATTCACCCCCGTCGCAATGTCTGATTCAACCCCCCCCGCAATTTCTGGTTCACCCTCGCAATGTCTGATTCACCTCCCCGCAATGTCTGATTCAAACCCCCGCTATGACTGATTCAGCCACCAATGTCTGATTCACCCCCCGCAATGTTTGATTCACCCCCGCAATGTTTGATTCTCCCCCACAATGTCTGATTCAACCTCTCAATGTCTGATTCACACCCCGCAATTTCTTATTCACTCCCCCAATGTCTGATTCACTCCCGCAATGTCTGATTCACTCCCGCCATGTCTGAATCACTCTCCGCAATGTCTGATTCACCCTCGCAATTTCTGATTGACCCACCCCGCAATGTCTGATTCAACCACCCCGCAATGTCTGATTCAGCCACCAATGTCTGATTCAGCCCCGCAATGTTTGATTCACCCCCGCAATATCTGATTCACCCCCGCAATGTCTGATTCACCCCCGCAATGTCTGATTCACTCCCGCAATGTCTGATTCACCCTCCACAATGTCTGATTTACCCGGGAATATCTGATTCACCCCGCAATATCTGATTCACCCGAGCAAATTCTGATTCACACTCCACAATGTGTGATTTACCCCCGCAATGTATGAAACACCCCGGCAGTGTCTGATTCACCTCCACCAATGTCTGATTCACCCGCGCAATGTCTGATTCATCCTCGCAAAATCTGATTCACGCCCCCCCCGCAATGTCTGATTCACCCCCGCAATGTCTGATTCACCCCCGCAATGTCTGATTCACCCCTGCAATGTCTGATTCACTCCTGCAATGACTGATTCACTCTCCGCAATGTCTGATTCACCCTCGCAATGTCAGATTCACCCCCGCCGCAATGTCTGATTCACCCCGTAATGTCTGATTCACCCCCGCAATGTCTGATTCATCCCCGCAATGTCTGATTCACCCCCCCAGTGTCTGATTCACCCCCGCAATGTCTGATTCACTCCCGCAATGTCTGATTCACCCTCCACAATGTCTGATTTACCCGGCAATATCTGATTCACCCGAGCAAATTCTGATTCACACTCCACAATGTGTGATTTACCCCCGCAATGTATGAAACACCCCGGCAGTGTCTGATTCACCTCCCCCAATGTCTGATTCACCCGCGCAATGTCTGATTCATCCTCGCAAAATATGATTCACGCCCCCCCCGCAATGTCTGATTCACCCCCGCAATGTCTCATTCACCCTCGCAATGTCTGATTCACCCCTGCAAAGTCTGATTCACACCCCAATGTCTGATTCACCCCCGCAATGTCTGATTCATCCCCGCAATGTCTGATTCACCCCCGCAATGTCCAATTCAACACCCTCCCGCAATGTCTGATTCACTCCCGCAATGTCTGATTCTCCCCACAATGTCTGATTCACCCAAGCAATATCAGATTCAACCCCCGCAATGTCTGATTCACTCCTGCAATGCCTTATTCACCCCACAATGCCTGATTCACCCCCCACAATGTCTGATTCACTTCACACAATGTCTGATTCACTCCCACAATGGCTGATTCACCCTCGCAATGTCTGATTCACACCCCCAGCAATGTCTGATTCAACCTCCCCGCAATGTCTGAATCAGCCACCAATGTCTGATTCAGCCCCGCAATGTCTGATTCACCCTCCCCAATGTCTGATTTACCCCCGCAATGTCTGATTCACTCCCACAATGCCTGATTCACTCCCCGCAATGTCTGATTCACCCCCGCAATGTCTGATTCACCCCCGCAAAGTCTGATTCACGCCCCCAATGTCTGATTCACCCCGCAATGTCTGATTCACCCCCGCAATGTCTGATTCATCCCCGCAATGTCTGATTCACTCCCGCAATGCCTGATTCAACACCCCCCCGCAATGTCTGATTCACTCCCGCAATGTCTTATTCACCCCGCAATGCCTGATTCACCCCTCACAATGTCTGATTCACTCCCCCATTGTCTGATTCACCCCCGCAATGTCTGATTCACCCTCGCAAAGTCTGATTCACAATCCCCAATGTTTGATTCACCCCCGCAATGTCTGGTTCACCCCCGCAATGTCCGATTCACCCCCGCAATGTCTGATTCACTCCCGCAATGTCTGATTCACTCCCCGCAATGTCTGATTCACCCTCTCAATGTCTGATTCACGCCCCCTGCAATGTCTGATTCAAACACCAATGTATGATTCAGCCCCGCAATGTCTGATTCACCTTCCCCAATGTCTGATTTACGCTGGCAATGGCTGATTCACCCCCGCAATGTCTGATTCACCCTCGCAAAGTCTGATTCACACTCCCCGATGTCTGATTTACCCCTGCAATGTATGAAACACCCCGACAATGTCTGATTCACCCCCGCAATGTCTGATTCACCCCCGCAATGTCTGATTCACCCCCGTCGCAATGTCTGATTCAAACCCCCCCGCAATTTCTGGTTCACCCTCGCAATGTCTGATTCACCTCCCCGCAATGTCTGATTCAAACCCCCGCTATGACTGATTCAGCCACCAATGTCTGATTCACCCCCCGCAATGTTTGATTCACCCCCGCAATGTTTGATTCTCCCCCACAATGTCTGATTCAACCTCTCAATGTCTGATTCACACCCCGCAATTTCTTATTCACTCCCCCAATGTCTGATTCACTCCCGCAATGTCTGATTCACTCCCGCCATGTCTGAATCACTCTCCGCAATGTCTGATTCACCCTCGCAATTTCTGATTGACCCACCCCGCAATGTCTGATTCAACCACCCCGCAATGTCTGATTCAGCCACCAATGTCTGATTCAGCCCCGCAATGTCTGATTCAGCCCCGCAATGTCTGATTCACCCCCGCAATGTCTGATTCACCCCCGCAATGTCTGATTCATCCCCGCAATGTCTGATTCAGCCCCGCAATGTCTGATTCACCCCCGCAATGTCTGATTCACCCTCGCAATGTCTGATTCATCCCCGCAATGTCTGATTCATCCCCGCAATGTCTGATTCAGCCCCGCAATGTCTGATTCACCCCCGCAATGTCTGATTCACCCTCGCAATGTCTGATTTACCCCGGCAATGTCTGATACACCCCCGCAATGTCTGATTCACCCTCGCCAAGTCGGATTCACACTCCCCAATGTCTGATTTATCCCCGCAATGTGTAAACCACCCCGGCAATGTCTGATTCACCTCCCCCAATGTCTGATTCACCCCCGCAATGTCTGATTCACTCTCCGCAATGTCTGATTCACCCTCGCAATGTCTGATTCACCTCCGTCGCGATGTCTGATTCAACCCCCGCAATGTCTGATTCAGCCACCAATGTCTGATTCAGCCCTGCAAAGTCTGATTCACGCTCCCCAATGTCTGATTTACCCCCGCAATGTCTGATTCACCCCCGCAATGACTGATTCACACCCCGCAATGTCTGATTCACACTCGCAATGTCTGAATCACCCCGCAATGTCTGATTCACACCCGCAATGTCTGATTCACTCCCGCAATGTCTGATTCACCTCCCCGCAATGTCTGAGTCAACCCCCCCGCAATGTCTGATTCAGCCAGCAAAGTCTGATTCAGCCCCTGCAAAGTCTGATTCACCCTCCCCAATGTCTGATTTACCCCCGCAATGTCTGATTCAGCACCGCAATGTCTGATTCACCCCCCGCATTGTCTGATTCACCCCCGCAATGATTGATTCACCCCCGCAATGTCCGATTCACCCCCGCAATGTCCGATTCACTCCCACAATGTCTGATTCACTCCCCGCAATGTCTGATTCATCCTCTCAATGTCTGATTCACACCCCGCAATTTCTTATTCACTCCCCCATTGTCTGATTCACTCGCGCAATGTCTGATTCACTCCCGCAATGTCTGATTCACTCCCGCAATGTCTGATTCACCCACTCAATGTCTGATTCACACCCGCAATGTCAGATTCACCCACTCAATGTTGGATACACCCCGCAATGTCTGATTTACCCCCGCAATGTCTGATTCATCCCCGCAATGTCTGATTCAACCCCGCAATGTCCGATTCACCCCCGCAATGTCTGAATCACCCTTGCAAAGTCTGATTCACACTCCCCAATGTCTGATTTACCCCCGCAATGTATGAAACACCCCGGCAATGTCTGATTCGCCTCCCCCGATGTCTCATTCACTCCCGCAATGTCTGATTCACCCCCGCAATGTCTGATTCATTCCACCCCCGCAATGTCTGATTCACCCCGGCAATGTCTGATTCACCCCCCATGTTTGATTCACTCCCCGCATTATCTGATTCACGCCCCCGCAGTGTCTGATTCACCCCCGCAATGTCTGATTCACTCTCCACAATGTCTGATTCACCCTCGCAATGTCTGATTCACCCCCGCCGCAATGTGTGATTCATCCCCCCCACAATGTCTGATTCAGCCACCAATGTCTGATTCAGCCCTGCAAAGTCTGATTCACCCTCCCCAATGTCTGATTTACCCCCGCAATGTCTGATTCACCTCCGCAATGACTGATTCACACCCCGCAATGTCTGATTCGCACCTGCAATGTCTGAATCACGCCGCAATGTCTGAATCACGCCGCTATGTCTGATTCTCCCCCGCAATGTCTGATTCACTCCCGCAATGTCTGATTCACTCTCCACAATGTCTGGTTCACCCTCGCAATGTCTGATTCACCTCCCCGCAATGTCTGATTCAACCCCCCGCAATGTCTGATTCAGCCACCAATGTCTGATTCAGCCCCTGCAAAGTCTGATTCACCCTCCCCAATGTCTGATTCACCCCCGCAATGTTTGATTCACCCCCGCAATGTCCGATTCACCCCCGCAATGTCAGATTCACTCCCACAATGTCTGATTCACTCCCCACAATGTCTGATTCACCCTCTCAATGTCTGATTCACGCCCCCTGCAATGTCTGATTTAGTCACCAATGTCTGATTCAGCCCTGCAATGTCTGATTCACCCTCCCCAATGTCTGATTTACCACGGCAATGTCTGATTCACCCCCACAATGTCTGATTCACCCTCGCAAAGTCTGATTCATACTCCCCAATGTCTGATTTACCCCCGCAATGTACGAAACACACCTGCAATGTCTGTTTCACCTCCCCCAATGTCTGATTCACCCCCGCAATGTCTGATTCACCCCCGCAATGTCTGCTTCATGTCCCCCCCGCAATGTCTGATTCACCCCCGCAATGTCTGATTCACCCTGTAATGATATCAGCAAATAGAGATGGTATTTGCCTGTTTGATTATGATGCCTTAATAGCATGTTTGCATGTATTGATTGCTTGTGCCTGACCAGCAGAGGGCATGTGACCGAGAGAAGCAAGGCAGTTAGTTTAGTTTCGGTTTCGTTCTAGATGCATCACAGCATAGTGTCTCCTGTAAAAGCTGTATAAAAGAGTTGAACAGACTTTAGATTAAAACTCATTCTCTTTCATAAATGTCTCATCATTGAACCCACAAAGAAATCAATACATGGTGTCAGAAGTGATTGAAAGAGATGAAGAGAAAACATTTGAAGTTAAATCAGCTCTCCACAAATTAGCAAGCCAAAAGAGAACATCGTTGCTTACCATTAGAGAATAGCTAACGAAGTGAAAGAATGGAAGGTTTACACCCACCGGCGACGCTTCAGTTGACAGGTAATGTGGCTGAAAATTGGAGGAGATTCAAACAACGTGTGGGGTTGTATTTAGTGGCAATCGGAGCTGACGAGAAAAGGAATAAAGAAATCGTCACTGTTCTTACATGTCGTGGGTGATGAAGCGCTGGAGGTGTATAATAACTTCACATTCGCTGCTAATGGAGACAAAATGAAGCTAGATAAAATAATGGAACAGTTTGAGGCCTACTGCATACCTAAACGTAACGTGACGTTTGAGAGGCACAGATTTTTCACATGTGTACAGAAAACGGGTGAGACTATTGATCAGTATGTGACTGAACTGAGAAACAGAAGCAAATCGTGTTAATTTGGGGGACTGACAGACTCGCTGATAAAAGACAGACTGGTGTGTGGTATTCCGGATAATGGTCTAAGGGAAAGACTGCTAAGAGAGCAAGATCTAGACCTGGGAAAAGCCATAGCACTGTGTAGGGCTACAGAGACTGTGAAGTTGCAGGCAAAGGAGCTGTTCAGTGACAATAGGTGCAACGTGGATGCAGTGAGAATGAACGGACATGAACCGTTTAACAAAAAGAGCGCCAATGTGAAAAAAGAGGCGTGGCCAGCGAACAAAAATGAAAGGGACAATCAAAAGTCATGTAGTCGATGCGGTACACAGCATCCACCAAGAAAGTGTCCAGCATATGGTAAAACATGCAATACTTGCAACAAGAACAACCATTATGCCCGTTGCTGCAAGAACCATGTGCAACAAAGCAAGGTCCATACAGTAGATGAAAGCGAGATAGAGGAGTTCTATGTAAATGTTGTGTCTGAAAACAAAAAAGAAGAAAGAGACTGGATGTTGACACTAAAAGTGAATGACATACACATTCCATTTAAATTGGATACTGGAGCACAAGTTAATGTGATATCAGAGACTGATTTTAAGAAAATTAGACCCAGACCAAAGATACATGGAATAAAAGTGAAAGTGACAGGATACTCAGGTACTGATATACCAGTGAAAGGAAGATGCATTGTCAAAGTAACACACAAGGACAGAGAGCACACGCTAGCATTAATCGTGGTGCCAAAGGATGTGCAAGCCATACTAGGTTTAAAAGCCTGTGAGAGACTGAACCTGGTAAAGAGAGTCCTCGTTGTGGAAAGCGAAGGGGAGACAGTCTATGATGAACTGAATGTTGCGTACACACCGGGTAAGCTGATGTATACAGCGGACACATTGTCCAGAGCTGTTGACCCAGGAGAGCCCGCAAACACAGTGAAAAGACTGATGTACAAGGCAAAAGACAGTGGAACTGACTTTTACCAGAGCATGCTTGTATACCGCACAACGCAGCTCGAGTGTGGTATGTCACCAGCCCAACTCCTGATGGGACGTCGGCTAAGGTCAAACCTACCCATCCCGGAGAACCTCCTGAAAACAAAAGAGGGGGAGAAAGTGAGGAAGTTCAAAGAGCAACAGAAAGAAAAGCAAAAGTACTACTATGACAGAGGAACACAAAACCTACCTGAACTCCACACTGGTGACCAAGTAAGGTTCAAAGACAAAACAAACACATGGACTCAGAAGGGAACTGTCCTGAGTGAAGTTCAACCAAGATCATACACCATTCAGACAGATGAGGGTGCTGTTCTGAGAAGAAATTGTCGAGATCTTCTCATGGGATCAGCCTCAGCAGGTCAAGAGACTGATACTGTTGAACAACCTGATCACACAGCTGAGAACCAATCATCTGAGGCAACAACTCAGATTCAAGGACAATCAATCAGAAAATCCTCAAGACACGTGAAGCCTCCTGAGAGACTCATTGAGCAAATTTAAGGACTATTGTTATAGAAGGAAGTAATGTTATCTTATTCTTTCTTCAAGTTCTAGTGTATTGACATATTTCATGTGAACACACAAAGCAAGGTTAAAAAGCCTTGATCATGATAATGATAATGTAAGTTCATTAAGTGTTACAGTTAAAATGCAGATTAATACAAAGAAAACATGTTGTTAGTTAAAAGTAAAATACTTTTGTTTTAAGAAAAGGAGATGTAATGATATCAGCAAATAGAGATGGTATTTGCCTGTTCGATTATGATGCCTTAATAGCATGTTTGCATGTATTGATTGCTTGTGCCTGACCAGCAGAGGGCATGTGACCGAGAGAAGCAAGGCAGTTAGTTTAGTTTCGGTTTCGTTCTAGCTGCATCACAGCATAGTGTCTCCTGTAAAAGCTGTATAAAAGAGTTGAACAGACTTTAGATTAAAACTCATTCTCTTTCATAAATGTCTCGTCATTGACCCCACAAAGAAATCAATACACCCACCCCCCCCATGTCTGATTCACTCCCCGCAATATTTGATTCACCCCCCGGCAATCTCTGATTCACCCCCGCAATGTCTGATTCACCCTCGCAATGTCTGATTCACCACCGCATCTGATTCACACTCCCCAATGTCTGATTTACCCCCGCAATGTATGAAACACCCCAGCAATCTCTGATTCACCTCCCCCACTGTCTGATTCACCCCCACAATGCCTGATACACCCCCGCAATGTCTGATTCATGCCACCCCCCGCAATGTCTGATTCACCCCCATGTCTGATTCACTCCCCGCAATATCTGATTCACGCCCCCGCAATGTCTGATTCACCCTCGCAATGTCTGATTCACTCTCCGCAATGTCTGATTCACCCTCGCAATGTCTGATTCACCCCCGCCGCAATGTCTGATTAACTCTCCGCAATGTCTGATTCACCCTCCCCAATGTCTGATTTACTCCCACAATGTCTGATTCACACACGCAATGACTGATTCTCACCCCGCAATGTCTGATTCACGCCCGCAATGTCTGAATCACTCTCCGCAATGTCTGGTTCACCCTCGCAATGTCTGATTCACCCCCCCGCAATGTCTGATTCAAACCCCCCGCAATGTCTGATTCAGACCCGCAAAGTCTGATTCTCCCTCCCCATGTCTGATTTACCCCCGCAATGTCTGATTCACCCCCGCAATGTCTTATTCACCCCCCGCAATGTCCGTTTCACCCCTGCAATGTCTGATTCACTCCCACAATGTCTGATTCACTCCCCGCAATGTCTGATTTAGACACCAATGACTGATTCAGCCCCGCAATGTCTGATTCACCCTCCCCAATGTCTGATTTACCCTGGCAATGTCTGGTTCACGCCCGCAATGTCTGATTCACCCTCGCAAAGTCTAATTCACACTCCCCAATTTCTGATTCACCCCCGCAATGTCTGATTCACCCCCGCAATGTCTGCTTCATGTCCCCCCCACAATGTCTGATACACCACCCCGCAATGTCTGATTCACCCCCGTAATGCCTAAATCACCCCGCAATGTCTTAATCACCCCCGCAATGTCTGATTCACTCCTGCAATGTCTGATTCACTCTCCGCAATGTCTGATTCACCCTCGCAATGTCTGATTCACCCCCGCGCAATGTCTGATTCAACCCCCCCGCAATGTCTGATTCAGCCACCAATGTCAGATTTAGCCCCGCAAAGTCTGATTCACCCCCGCAATGTTTGATTCACCCCCGCAATATCCGATTCACCCCGCAATGTCCGATTCACCCCGCAATGTCTGATTCACTCCCACAATGTCTGATTCACTCCCCGCAATGTCTGATTCACCCTCTCAATGTCTCATTCACGCCCCGCGCAATGTCTGATTCAGACACCAATGTCTGATTCACCCCCAAAATGTCTGATTCACCCTCGCAAAGTCTGATTCACGCTCCCCAATGTCTGATTTACCCCGGCAATGTATGAAACATCCCAGCAATGTCTGATTCACCTCCCCCAATGTCTGATTCACCCCCGCAATGTCGGATTCACCCCCGCAATATCTGATTCATGCCACCCCTCGCAATGTCTGATTCACCCCCGCAATGTCTGGTTCACCCCCCCATGTCTGATACACACCCCGCATTTTCTGATTCACGCCCCCGCAGTGTCTGATTCACCCCCGCAATGTCTGATTCACTCTCCGCAATGTCTGATTCACCCTCGCAATGTCTGATTCACCCCCGCCGCAATGTGTGATTCAACCCCCCCCGCAATGTCTGATTCACACCCGCAATGTCTGAAACTCCCCGCAATGTCTGATTCACCCCGCAATGTCTGATTCACCTCCCCGCAATGTCTGATTCAACCCCCGCAATGTCTGATTCAGCCACCAATGTCTGATTCAGCCCCTGCAAAGCCTGATTCACCCTCCCCAATGTTAGATTTACCCCCGCAATGTCTGATTCAGCCCCGCAATGTCTGATTCACCCCCGCAATGTCTGATTCACTCCCACAATGTCTGATTCACTCCCTGCAATGTCTGATTCACCCGCTCAATGTCTGATTCACGCCCCCCGCAATGTCTGATTTAGACACCAATGTCTGATTCAGCCCTGCAATGTCTGATTCACCCTCCCCAATGTCTGATTTACCCCGGCAATGTCTGATTCACCCCCGCAATGTCTGATTCACCCTCGCAAATTCTGATTCATACTCCCCAATGTCTGATTTACCTCCGCAATTTACGAAACACCCCGGCAATGTCTGTTTCACCTCCCCCAATGTCTGATTCACCCCCGCAATGTCTGCTTCATGTCCCCCCCGCAATGTCTGATTCACTCCCGCAATGTCTGATTCACCCCCCCACGTCTGATTCACTCCCCGCAATATCTGATGCACCCCCCGGCAATCTCTGATTCACCCCCGCAATGTCTGATTCACTCTTGCAATATCTGATTCACCACCGCAAAGTCTGATTCACACTCCCCAATGTCTGATTTACCCCCACAATGTATGAAACACCCCAGCAATCTCTGATTCACCTCCCCCAATGTCTGATTCACCTCCGCAATGTTGGATTCACCCCCGCAATGTCTGATTCATGCCACCCCCCGCAATGTCTGATTCACCCCCCATGTCTGATTCACTCCCCGCAATATCTGATTCATGCCCCCGCAATGTCTGATTCACACCCGCAATGACTGATTCACTCGCCGCAATGTCTGATTCACCCTCGCAATGTCTGATTCACACCCGCAATGACTGATTCACACCCCGCAATGTCTGATTCACGCCCGCAATGACTGATTCACACCCCGCAATGTCTGATTCACGCCCGCAATGTCTGAATCACCCCGCAATGTCTGATTCACCCCCGCAATGTCTGATTCACTCCCGCAATGTCTGATTCACTCTCCGCAATGTCTGGTTCACCCCCCCGCAATGTCTGATTCAAACCCCCTGCAATGTCTGATTCAGCCCTGCAAAGTCTGATTCTCCCTCCCCAATGTCTGATTTACCCCCGCAATGTCTGATTCACCCCCGCAATGTCTGATTCACCACCCGCAATGTTTGATTCACCCCCGCAATGTCAGATTTAGACTCCGATGTCTGATTCAGCCCCGCAATGTCTGAATGACCCTCCCCAATGTCTGATTTACCCCGGTAATGTCTGATTCACCCCCGCAATGTCTGATTCACCCTCGCAAAGTCTAATTCACTCTCCCCAATGTCTGATTTACCCCCACAATGTACGAAACACCCCGGCAATGTCTGATTCACCTCCCCCAATGTCTGATTCACCCCCGCAATGTCTGATTCACCCCCGCAATGTCTGCTTCATGTCCCCCCGCAATGTCTGATTCACCCCCCCATGTCTGATTCACTCCCCGACAATGTCTGATTCAGCCTCGCAATGTCTGATTCACCACCGCAAAGTCTGATTCACTGCCCGCAAAGTCTGATTCATCCCCGCAATGTCTGATTCAAGTCCCCAATGTCTGATTCACCCCCGCAATGTCTGATTCACCCCCCCCATGTCTGATTCACTCCCCGACAATGTCTGATTCAGCCTCGCAGTGTCTGATTCACCACCGCAAAGTCTGATTCACCCCCGGAATGTCTGATTCACCCCCCACAATGTCTGATTTACTCCCGCAATGTCTGATTCATCCCCCCAATGCCTGATTCACACCCCGCAATGTCTGATTCACTCCCACAATGGCTGATTCACTCCTGCAATGTCTGATTCACTCCTGCAATGTCTGATTCACCCCCCACAATGTCTGATTTACTTCCGCAATGTCTGATTCATCCCCGCAATGTCTGATTCATCCCCCCAATGCCTGATTCACCCCGCAATGGCTGATTCACCCCCCGCAATGTCTGATTCACTCCCACAATGGCTGATTCACTCCTGCAATGTCTGATTCACTCCTGCAATGTCTGATTCACTCCCGCAATGTCTGATTCACCCTGGAATGTCTGATTCACCCCGCAATGTCGGGTTTGTAATGACATCAGCAAATAGAGATGGAATTTGCCTGATTGATTATCATGCCCACAAAGAATTCAATACAGGATTCACCCTCGCAAAGCTTGATTCACCCTCCCCAATGTCTGATTTACCCCCGCAATGTATGAAACACCCCGGCAATGTCGGATTCACCTCCCCCAATGTCTGACTCAGCCCCGCAAGGTCTGATTCACCCTCTCAATGTCTGATTCACGCCCCCCCCGCAATGTCTGATTCACCCCCGCAATATCTGGTTCACCCCCCCGCAATGTCTGATTCACCCCCGCAATGTCTGATTCACCCCCGCAATGTCTGATTCACCCTCCGTAATGTCTGCTTCACCCCCGCAATGTCTGCTTCATGTCCCCCCGCAATGTCTGATTCACCCCCCGGCAATGTCTGATTCACCCCGACAATGTCTGATTCAGCCTCGCAGTGTCTGATTCACCCCCGCAATATCTGGTTCACCCCCCCGCAATGTCTGATTCACCCCCGCAATGTCTGATTCAGCCTCGCAAAGTCTGATTCACCCCCGGAATGTCTGATTCACTGCCCACAATGTCTGATTTACTCCCGCAATGCTGATTCACCCCCGCAATGTCTGATTCAAGTCCCCAATGTCTGATTCACCCCCGCAATGTCTGATTCACTCCCACAATGGCTGATTCACTCCTGCAATGTCTGATTCACTCCTGCAATGTCTGATTCACTCCCGCAATGTCTGATTCACCCCGGAATGTCTGATTCACCCCGCAATGTCGGATTTGTAATGATATCAGCAAATAGAGATGGTATTTGCCTGTTTGATTATCATGCCCACAAAGAAATCAATACAGGATTCACCCTCGCAAAGCCTGATTCACCCTCCCCAATGTCTGATTTACCCCCGCAATGTATGAAACACCCCGGCAATGTCTGATTCACCTCCCCCAATGTCTGACTCAGCCCCGCAAGGTCTGATTCACCCTCTCAAAGTCTGATTCACGCCCCCCCCGCAATGTCTGATTCACCACCGCAATATCTGGTTCACCCCCCCGCAATGTCTGATTCACCCCCGCAATGTCTGATTCACCCCCGCAATGTCTGATTCACCCCCCGCAATGTCTGATTCACCCCCCGCAATGTCTGATTCACCCCCGCAATGTCTGATTCACCCCCCGCAATGTCTGATTCACCCCCCGCAATGTTTGATTCACCCCCGCAATGTCTGATTCACTCCCACAATGTCTGATTCACTCCCCGCAATGTCTGATTCACCCTCTCAATGTCTGATTTACGCACCCCGCAATGTCTGATTCAGACACCAATGTCCGATTCAGCCCCGCAATGTCTGATGCACCCTTCCCAATGTCTGATTTACCCCGGCAATGTCTGATTCACCCCCGCAATGTCTGATTCACCCCCCGCAATGTCTGATTCACACCCCGCAATGTCTGATTCACCCCCGCAATGTCTGATTCACCCCCGTAATGCCTGATTCACCCTCGCAAAGTCTGATTCACACTCCCCAATGTCTGATTTACCCCTGCAATGTATGAAACACCCCGGCAATGTCAGATTCACCTCCCCCAATGTCTGATTCACCCCCGCAATATCTGATTCACCCCCGCAATGTCTGATTCACCCCCGCAATGTCTGACTCATGCCCCCCCCTGTAGTGTATGTACCTTTAAGACTGAACTACTTTTACAGCTCCTGTATACTGTAGTACCGGCAGTGACCACACCAGTATATAAGCCTTGCTCATGCCTCTGTACCCCCAGTCTTGAGACTACCCTCCACCAGTAAATACCTGTTGATTGTTAAGTTACAGCATCTGTGTGGTTATTGAAAAACATCATACTCTCAGAATCACGGATCTAACAGTGGCGACGAGTATCGATTCGAATCTACCTGCAACTCTGCATGTCCCTTCGAGGATTCGCTCCGGGAGGGCGGTGGAAGAAAGTCGAGGCCAGAAACACGGGCGTCGACCACGAGCAACCGCCCAGTCGTCCGGCAGAGAGTGAACATCGCAGGGGAGGCTGTGGAGAGCCGGGCTTGTTTCCCCAGCCACGACGATCAGCAAGAGACTGACGACAGGTACAGCGCAGACCCTTCCCGGACAGCGGCGGCTGGAGCCGACTGACGGCGGAGAGAAAGCCGAGCAGCGTCGACGGGGTAAGACAGAGGGTGAAGCACACAGGGCGCAGCCGGGGGTTGAAAACCGAGCGGCGTCGAGAAAAAAAAAAAAAAAAAAACGGAGAGAGAGAGGGTAAAGCAACAGCCGGGTTCAGGACCGAGCGGCGGAAATGGGAAAGGCACACAAAAAAAAGAACGCGCAAAGCATGGCCAGTGCTCAAGGTCTGAACAGTGTCCGTGGGGAGAAGAAGGGAGAGTGCAGGAGATGCCATTAAGCCGCGGAGAAGAAGGAAGAGTGCGGGAGACGTCATTTTTAGAATCCGCAGCGGAGAAGAAGGACGAGCGCGGGAAGGAAGGAAAGCGTGGGAGATGCCATTTTGTGCCAGCGGAGAAGAAGGGGAAGCACGGGAGATGCCATTTTTGACAGTTAAATCACACCCAAGGGTGCTGAAGAGTGGCAGTATCTCTACGTTCGACAATGAAGTCGAAGATTGGGCGACATATGTGGAACGTATTGAGGTGTACTGCAGGGCGAATGAAGTGCCAGATGCTAGGAAAGCACTGGTTTTGTTAAATTCCATGGGTGCAAAAACATATGGGTTACTGCGGAACCTAATAACCCCAGAGAAGCCGGTGAACAAGAATTTCGAAAGCATAGTAGAAATCCTACAGGACCACTTCAACCCCACACCACTGCTGATAGCAGAACGATTTAAGTTCCATAAAAGGAACCAACACAAAGACGAAAGCAATGCTGAGTACCTAACGGAACTGCGCAAGCTATTGAAACACTGCCAGTTTGGAGCGGGACTAGCAGATACGTTAAGGGACAAGTTTGTGTGTGGGCTGCAAAGTGAAGGAACCCAGAAACAGCTTCTATCAGAAAAGGATCTTACGCTGGACAAGGCTTTCAGTATGGCAGTATCACACGAAGCAGCCGCAAAGGGCGCTGCAGAGATACAACGGAGACCGCAAGAATATGGCACCAATGAAATGTCCTATGGAACAGGGAAGTCCTATCGCTGTGGCAGAACAACACATGACCAGAAGGATTGTTGGTTCAAGGGCCAAGTGTGCAGACAGTGTGGAAAAGCAGGACACATAGCAAGAGTCTGCAGGTCTGGGAAGAAAACCAACAGTAAGAAATCTCCACAGGAGAAGTACAAAAAGGTACACAAGGTGATGGACAGTAGTTCAGACGAACAGAAAAGTGACACAGACTCCGGAAGCAAGGAGTTGGGTTGTCTGAAACTACATAAGGTTACCAAAATGGAGGATCACCAGACTATCTGGGTTACACTCAAGATAGACGGAGTCCAAGTGAAAATGGAATTGGACACAGGATCAGCCCTAACAGTCATAAATCAAAGGGACTACAAGCGGCTATTTTCACATATACCCTTGAAAGCTACAGAGATTGTCTTGATGACGTACACGGGGCAAAAAAGTCTACCCCAAAGGAAAAATAAGGGTGAAAGTGATATATAAAGGCCAGGAAATACCTAAAATGGACCTATATGTATTGCCCGATGGAGGACCACCACTGCTAGGACGTGAATGGATCCGGAAGATACAATTAGATTGGCATTCCATACAGGCACTGAAGGTTGAGGCCAAAAAGGATGATGACGTCACACCTGGACGACTGTCAAAAATGCTAACTGACGCAAAAGAAGTGTTCCAGGAGGGACTCGGAACACTAAAAGGCATAACAGCAACGATTAAAATAGAGGAAAATGCAAGCCCAAAGTTTCTTAAGGCCAGACCAGTGCCTTATGCGATCAGACCAGCTGGCGAAGCAGAGCTGAAAGGGTTGGAACGTTCAGGAGTACTGCCCAAAGTAGACTGGAGCGAGTGAGCTACACCCATCGTTCCTGTAATGAAGAGGTCGTTGAGTAATACGCCTGGGGAACCAATGAAGGTCCGCATCTGTGGGGATTTTAAGGTGACAGTGAACCCAGTCCTTCACACGGTACAATATCCGCTTCCACGAATTGAGGATATTTTCGCCTCGCTATCTGGAGGTAAACGCTTCACCAAAATTGATCTAGCCCAGGCGTACTTGCAAATGGAGGTAGAAGAAGCTTCGAAAGAATACCTTACGATTAACACTCATAAAGGTCTCTATCAATAAAACCGGCTGGTGTTCGGGGTAGCATCGGCTCCGGCTATTTGGCAAAGGGCAATGGGTCAAGTCCTGCAAGGGATTCCAGGGACCCAGTGTTATTTGGACGACATCCTGGTCACGGGTGAAAATGACAATGATCACCTCGCCAACTTGGAGAAGGTGCTCACTAGATTAAAGGAGTATGGGCTATGAGCTAATCGCCACAAGTGCGAGTTTTTCCAGAAACAGATCTCATATTGTGGCCACATCATCGATGAAGAGGGGTTACATAGGTCACCTGAAAAGATTGAGGCAGTAGTCAAGGCTCCAGCATCGGAAAATGTGTCACAACTGAGGTCGTTCCTCGGGCTGGTAAACTACTACCACAAGTTCTTACCAAATTTGTCTACGGTATTACACCCACTGAACACCCTACTGCAAATGGGGGTACGATGGAATTGGAATGACGAACGTAGACGAGCTTTCCAGAAGTGTAAAGAATTGATCACATCAAAAGAGGTGTTGGCCCATTTCAACCCAGCACTACCAATTCGTTTGGCATGTGATGCATCAACCTATGGTATTGGAGCGGTGCTGTCGCACAAATTCCCAGACGGGTTGTAGGGGCCAGTAGCCTTTGCGTCTCGGTCACTAACCTCAGCCGAGCGCAACTACGCTCAGATTGGCAGGGAGGCTCTCAGCCTAGTATGGGGAGTAAAAAAATTCAACCACTATCTGCATGGGCAGAAGTTCACCTTGCTGACTGACCACCAACCACTTGTCTCCATCTTTAATCCTAAGAAGGGCGTTCCAGTGATGACTGCACAATGGTTACAAAGATGGTCACTGTTTCGAGGGGCGAATCAATATGAAATAGAATATAAAGGCATGAAACAGCATGGAAACGCTGATGGGCTATCGCGCCTGCCACTGCCTACTGTGGAGGAAGCACCAGCAGTGGACCCTATCGAGATATTTTATTCGTCAATAATTGAACGATTGCCAGTAACGAACGCGGATATAGAGAAGGAGACCCGCAATGATCAGACGCTGTCTCGGGTATATGATTTGACGGTGTCAGGGCGAGGCTGGTTCTGGACCCAAGTGCAGAGACGAGACTTGAGGCAGGTATAAAGTTCAAACAAAGTACTTTACTTAATAAACACAAAGATACAATTACACTTTAGAAGCTCTAACAAGCAACCACTTGGCACAAAGGCTTGTCAAGACTGAGCACAGAGAAGGGGAAAAACAGAACTAATATACTACAAATCACAGGTGAAACTCATAAGCCCAATAACAGTCAATTAGGGATATAACACAGGGGTAACCACTCATGAAGGTGCCACCTAAGGGTTACTAGGAGAACTAACCGGCACCCTCACAGGACCCCCTCCCCTAGGAACGGCTCCTGACGTTCCTCCTGGACGAGCAGGGTGGCGACGGCGAAAATCCCTTATGAGTTCCGGATCCAAAACGTCCCGGGCCGGAACCCAGGAACGCTCCTCAGGACCGAAACCCTCCCAGTCAACCAGGTATTGGATGCTCCTCCTGACCCGGCAACAATCAAGGAGACGACGGACCGTGAAGACTTGCTGGCCATCGATCATACGGGGCGGGGGTGGGGGTCTAGCCGCAGGAACCAAGGGACTAGTAAGTACCGGCTTGAGGTGAGAGACATGAAATGTGGGATGTATCCTCATCGATCGAGGAAGGAGGAGCCGGTAGGCAACCGGGTTTACTTGCTCCAAAATCCTAAAAGGTCCTATGAACCGGGGAGCCAACTTGCGGGACTCTACATGGAGCGGAAGATTCTTGGTAGACAGCCAGACCTTCTGTCCGGTCCAGAACCGAGGAGCTGGGCGACGGTGACGGTCGGCCTGTACCTTCTGCCGAGATGAGGCAAGCTGCAAGGCGGATCGGACCCTCCTCCAGGTACGACGGCAGCGTTGGATTAACCCCTGGGCAGCCGGCACTCCTACCTCCTTCTCCTGTTCCGGGAAGAGTGGTGGTTGGAAGCCATATTGGCACTCAAAAGGCAAAAGACCAGTGGAGGAGCTCTGAAGGGTATTATGTGCATACTCTGCCCAGACCAGGTACTTGCTCCAGGAGGAAGGATTGGAGGACACAAAGCTTCGTAGCACCCTCTCCAGATCCTGATTAGTTCTCTCAGTCTGGCCGTTAGATTGAGGGTGGAACCCTGAAGAGAGACTGACGGAAGCCCCCAGGAGGGAACAAAAGGACTTCCAAAACCTAGATGAAAACTGAGGACCACGGTCAGAGACAACATCCAGGGGCAAGCCATGGAGGCGGAAGACGTGTTGGACAACCAGCTGGGCGGTCTCCCTGGCCGAGGGAAGCTTGACAAGAGGAACGAAGTGAGCAGCCTTTGAAAAGCGATCAACCACAACTAGGATGGTGGTGAATCCTTCAGATGGAGGTAGCCCGGTGATGAAATCCAGAGCGATATGAGACCAGGGATGGCTGGGAATAGGCAAGGGATGCAGGAGGCCAAGCGGAGGTTGTTGGGATGTCTTGTTCTGGGCACAGACGGGACAAGCGGAGACAAAGGTCCGGGTGTCGGCTTCCATAGCGGGCCACCAGAACCTCCTTTTAAGAAACTCGAGAGTCCGACGGATCCCAGGATGACCCGTCAATCGAGAAGAATGGCCCCATTGAAGGACCTGGGCGCGCACTCGACTGGGAACATAAAGTTTATTAGGAGGGCCTCCTCCGGGATCGGCCTCCTGACGTTGGGCCCTTCGCACCACAGTCTCAATCTCCCACACGACGGGAGCCATGATGCAGGAACTAGGGACGATAGGTTCCGGAATCCGGTCCTTTTCCGAGGGGTCAAACTGGCGAGAAAGGGCATCCGGTTTGAGGTTCTTAGACCCTGGGCGGTACGACAGGAGAAAGTTGAACCGGTTAAAGAAGAGTGCCCACCTGGCCTGCCGGGGGTTGAGGCGCTTAGCGTCCTGAATATATATCAGGTTCTTATGGTCGGTCCAGACGACAAAAGGATGTTCCGCTCCCTCCAACCAGTGTCTCCACTCCTCCAAGGCCAACTTAACTGCCAAAAGCTCCCTGTTGCCGACATCATAGTTACACTCAGCTGGCTTCAGGCGACGGGAGAAGAAGGCACAGGGATGAAGTCTTTGGTCCTTGGGGGAGCGCTGGGACAGGACAGCCCCAACTCCAATATCCGAGGCATCCACCTCTACGATGAAGGGCAAGGCGGGATCGGGATGTATCAGAATGGGGGCGGAGGTGAAGCGTTGTTTGAGCTCCTGGAATGCCCGTTCTGCTTCAGAACACCAGCTAAACCGTACAGGCGAGCCCTTGGTCAATGCGGAGAGGCCAAGGGAGCTGAAGTTACGGATGAAGCGTCTGTAAAAGTTGGCGAATCCCAGGAATCGCTGAATCTGCTTAACCGACGTGGGACTCGGCCAGTTCAGGACGGCTTGAACCTTACTCGGATCCATCTGGACGCTTCCACCAGAGATAACGTAGCCCAGGAAGGTGACCTTAGTGACGTGGAATTCACACTTCTCGGGTTTGACGAAGAGACGGCTCTCCAAGAGCCTCTGCAACACCCGCCTGACGTGTTGGACATGCTGCTGGGGGGACTTCGAGAAGATGAGAATGTCATCCAAATAAACAAACACGAACTGATTCAGCAGGTCCCGGAGCACGTCATTGACCAGAGCCTGGAAGACAGCAGGAGCATTAGTGAGACCAAAGGGCATGACAAGGTATTCCCAGTGACCGCTCGGGGTGATAAAGGCAGTTTTCCATTCATCCCCCTCCCTAATGCGGACCAGGTTATATGCATTGCGGAGGTCAAGTTTGGAGAAGATGGTAGCTCCCTGTAGCTGCTCAAACGCTGAGAACATCAAAGGGAGAGGATAGCGGTTCTTAATCGTAATTTTGTTGAGCCCCCGATAGTCTATACAAGGTCTGAGACCGCCATCCTTCTTCTTTACAAAAAAGAAACCTGCACTCGCTGGGGAGGTGGAAGGACGAATGAAACCTGTGGCGAGGGCTTCTTTGATATATTCCTCCATCGAAACATTCTCAGGACCAGAGAGAGAGTAGAGCCGACCCCGAGGAGGGCTAGTGCCAGGCAGGAGATCAATCGCACAGTCGTAGGGCCGGTGTGGGGGGAGTGTAGAGGACCGCCCCTTACTAAATACCGCATGGAGGTCCGAATACTCAGGAGGCACACGAGCAAGATCCAGCTGATCGGCTGGCTCGGGAGAGGAAGGACGAGGCAGACTAGGGAAGACCTTGAGACAGTTAGTTGAACATGAAGGGCCCCACTCCAGCACCATCCCAGTAGTCCAGTCAATATGAGGGTTGTGGAGAAAGAGCCACGGGTGTCCAAGAACGAGAGGAAGCTCAGGGGAATCTATCAGGTGAAACTGCAGCAACTCTTGATGTCTCTCCCCCACTTGGACATGTAACACTCCAGTGATATGATGAATGAGCCCAGAACCAAGGGGCCTGCCATCGAGGGCCATGACTTGTAAAGGCTTATCCAGGCAGGAGAAAGGAATTTTCAGTCTGTGCACCAGGGTACGGTCAATAAAACAACCCGCGGCCCCGGAGTCAATGAACGCCTGCAGATTGAACTGCTTTCCCTCCCAAGAGAGACGAGCAGGAATCAGGGTTTGGAAGACAGAAGGGGTAGAAGAAGGGGTTTGATCAATCCGTATCTTCCCAATCCTCCTGGCTTGTTCCTGGAGCTCTGGGCATGTGGCTCTGAAATGACCAGACAGGCCACGGTAAAGACAACACCCCTCTCTCAATCTCCTCTGTCTCTCAACCTGGGAGAGCCGAGTTCTGCCGAGTTGCATAGGTGTCTCCTCCGTGCTAACAGGTGGACTCGGGGGTACTTGGAAACTCCTGGTCAGATCCGGAACACCAGACGATCTCACCCTTGTGGAAGTAGTGAATCTCCTCTCTCGAGCTTACTCCCGTTCGGATGGAATTCCTTATCGGCGCCTTGCCCCGAAACTCCCCTCGGGGATCGGTGCCTCACAACTTGAGCCGTCTCGAGGAAATACCCTCCGTGCTTTTTCATTCTGCGCGGAGGGGTTTCCTGTACGGGCTGCTCTTGCACACCTTCCACTTTGCCATCTTCGCCTGCCGTCCGGACACGCCGTGGCGTGCCGTTTTACCTCCGGACGGAGACGGAGGTCCCCAATGGGGGGCTCTCTATGCGGGAGTCCTCCCTTGTTCTATCGGGGATTTGGCCTGGAGGGTGTTGCACAGAGCAGTTCCGTGCAATAGATTTTTAAATAGGTTTACGGACTCCCAGACCGCCTGTTTGTTTTGCGGTCTGGAGGAGTCCGTCTTTCACGTTTACATGGGGTGTGAGAGGTTGCAGCCCCTCTTCCATTTTTTGAGGGGGCTGCTCCTCAAATTTTGGTTGCACTTCAGTCCCACGCTCCTGATCTACGGTCACCCCGTGCGGAGGGGAGCGGGCGGGTCGGAGGACCTCCTCGTGGGCCTGCTCCTGGGCCTGGCCAAGAAAGCCATTAATTGGTCCTGGCAGCGGGCGAGCGAGGGGGTCGTCCGACCGGATTGCCTCCCCCTCTTCCGTGGCCATGTTCGCGCCTGGGTGGCCCTAGAGATGGAGCACGCGGTGTCCGCCGGCACGCTCGAGCTTTTTCGTGACCGGTGGGCGCCGCGGGGACTGGAGTGCATAATTAATCTGGACAACCAAATTTTGATTTGATTGGTGGAGGGCTGTTTAAAAGGGTCATTGGGTTTTTGTCAGTTTAATTGTGAACTTGTTTTTGGTCAAATGAAAAGAGAGGGGTAACCACTCATGAAGGTGCCACCTAGGGGTTACGAGGAGAACTAACCGGCACCCTCACAGACGGTGAGGGGATGGCCAACACATGGCAACTCACTGTTGCCAGCATTCTCATCCAGAAGAGAACAGCTGTCAGTATGCCAGGGGACAGTGATGTGTGGATCCAGAGTGGTGATTCCACCCAAGTTAAGGGAGAGAGTGCTAAATGAGCTACATGAAGGTCATCTGGGAGGAGTGAAAATGAAAAGCCTTGCTGGGGCTTATGTGTGGTGGCCGGGAATCGATCAACAAATCGAAGACCTAACCAAGAGCTGCTCAGGATGCCAGAAGGTCCAAAATGCACCACCACATGCCCCTCTACACCCATGGGAGTGGCCCTCCTCTCCATGGCAACGGGTGCATATTGATTTCGCTGGTCCATTCATGGACTCAATGTTCTTAGCAGTAGATGCTCATTCAAAGTGGCCTGAGGTGATAAAAATGTCCTCAACCACTACAGAGAAAACGATTGCAGTCCTATGGATCATATTTGCCAGAAACGGCTTGCCAGAGCAGATTTGCTCTGATAATGGACCACAGTTTGTGTCCGAAGAGTTTCGGAAATTTATGAGAAGGAATGGGGTAAGGCATTATACATCCGCCCCGTATCATCCAGCCACAAATGGATTGGCTGAGAGGTTCGTACAAACCTTTAAGAAGGCGATAAAGGCCATGTGCGACGATGAAATTCCACTACAGCATAAGGTGGACAATTTCTTATTAGCCTACCGAAACGCGACACGTGCAGTTACCAACCAGACCCCGGCCATGATGTTCTTTAACCGAAGGTTGAGATCTCGTCTGGACTTGCTCAGACCAAATGTGCGAAGAAATGTTGAGGATAAACAATTCCAGCACCTCAATGAGAAGCCGACAAGGAGCTTCAATGTAGGACAACCAGTCTTGGCCCGTGACTACCGAACAGAGAAATAGCAACCCGGAACGATATACACAAGGCAGGGGCCATTAATGTACACAGTGGATGTCGGGGAGAACATTGTGAGACGCCACGTCGATCAGATCTTAGTGTCACAGGAACGAGTCTACCCCATGTCTCGAGTACCTGGGGATGAACCCGACATACCGGTAGCATCTACCTCAGAACCAGTAGCAGTGGAAACCAATGAACTACCCGATGAAAAGGGACCAGAATCGCCTCCGCACCAAGAACAAGAACCTCAGGAAAGGCGCTATCCCGAAAGGATCAGGAAGCCGCCCCAAAGACTGAATCTATAAATGGACTATTGTTGTTTAATGTACATGTTAAAGTGTTAATTGTTCTTTGAATATTTGGGGTACTACTAATCTAAAAAGTGAGGAATTGTAGTGTATGTACCTTTAAGACAGAACTACTTTTACAGCTCCTGTATACTGTAGCACCGGCAGTGACCACACCTGTATATAAGCCTTGCGCATGCCTCTGTACCCCCAGTCTTGAGACTACCCTCCACCAGTAAATACCTGTTGATTGTTAAGTTACAGCATCCGTGTGGTTATTGAAAAACATCATACTCTCAGAATCACGGATCTAACACCCCCCGCAATGTCTGATTCACCCTCCCGCAATGTCTGATTCACCCCCGCAATGTCTGATTCTCCCCCGCAATGTCTGATTCATCCCCACAATGTCTGATTCACACCCCGCAATTTGTTATTCACTCCCCCAATGTCTGATTCACTCCCGCAATGTCTGATTCACCCCGGAATGTCTGATTCACCCCGCAATGTCGGATTCACCCCTGCAATGTCTGATTAACCCCCGCAATGTCTGATTCACACTCGCAAAGTCTGATTCACACTCCCCAATGTCTGATTTACCCCGGCAATGTCTGATTCACCCCCGCAATGTCTGATTCACCCTCGCAAATTCTGATTCACACTCCCCAATGTGTGATTTACCCCCGCAATGTTTGAATCACCCTGCAATGTCTGATTCACCCCCGCAATGTCTGATTCACTCCTGCAATGTCTGATTCACTCGCCGCAATGTCTGATTCACCCTCGCAGTATCTGATTCACCCCCACAGCAATGTCTGATTCAACACCCCCGCAATGTCTGATTCAGGCACCAATGTCTGATTCAGCCCCGCAATGTCTGATTCACCCCCGCAATGTCTGATTCACCCCGCAATGTTTGATTCAACACCGCAATGTCCGATTCACCCCCGCAATGTCCGATTCACCCCCACAATGTCTGATTCACTCCCCGCAATGTCTGATTCACCCCTGCAATGATTGTTTCAGTCCCGCAATGTCCGATTCACCCCCGCAAAGTATGAAACACCCTGGCAATTTCTGATTCACCTCCCCCAATGTCTGATTCACCCCCGCAATGTCTGATTCACCCTCGCAAAGTCTGATTCACGCCACCCCACCATGTCTGATTCACCCCCGCAATGTCTGATTCAACCCCCGCAATGTTTGATTCACCCCCGCAATGTCTGATTCACCACCGCAAAGTCTGATTCATGCCCCCAATGTCTGATTCACCACCACAATGTCTGATTCATTCCCGCAATGTCTGATTCACCCCCGCAATGTCTGATTCATCCCCACAATGTCTGATTCACTCCCGCAATGTCTGATTCACTCCCGCAATGTCAGATTCACAGACTCAATGTCTGATACACTCCCCCCGCCGCAGTGTCTGATCCACCCGCCCATGTCTGATTCACCCCGCGATGTCTGATTTGCCCCCGCGATGTCTGATTTGCCCCCGCAATGTCTGATTCACCCCGCAATGTCTGATTCACCCCCGCAATGTCTGATTCACCCTCGCAGTATCTGATTCACCCCCACAGCAATGTCTGATTTAACACCCCCGCAATGTCTGATTCAGCCACCAATGTCTGATTCAGCCCCGCAAAGTCTGATTCACCCTCCCCAATTTCTGATTTACCCCCGCAATGTCTGATTCACCCCCGCAATGTCTGATTCACCCCGCAATGTTTGATTCACCACCGCAATGTCCGATTCACCCACGCAATGTCCGATTCACCCCCGCAAAGTATGAAACACCCCGGCAATTTCTGATTCACCTCCCCCAATGTCTGATTTACCCCCGCAATGTCTGATTCACCCCGGCAATGTCCGATTCACCCCCGCAATGTCTGAATCACCCGGCAATGTCTGATTCACCCCCGCAACGTCTGATTCACTCCCGCAATGTCTGATTCTCTCTCCGCAATGTCTGATTCACCCCGGCAATGTCTGATTAACCCCTGCAATGTGTGATTCACTCTGCACAATGTCTGATTCACCCTCGCAATGTCTGATTCACCCCCGCCGCAATGTCTGATTCAACCCCCCCGCAATGTCTGATTCAGCCACCAATGTCTGATTCAAGCCCGCAAAGTCTGATTCACCCTCCCCAATGTCTGATTTACCCCCGCAATGTTTGATTCACCCCCGCAATGACTGATTCACACGCCGCAATGTCTGATTCATCCCCGCAATGTCTGAATCACCCTGCAATGTCTGATTCACCCCCGCAATGTCTGATTCACTCCCGCAATGTCTGATTCACTCTCCGCAAGGCCTGATTCACCCAAGCAATGTTTGATTCAACCCCCCCGCAATGTCTGATTCAGCCACCACAAAGTCTGATTCACCCTCCCCAATATCTGATTTACCCCCGCAAGGTCTGATTTACTCCCGCAATGTCTGATTCACCCTCCGCAAAATTTGATTCACCCCCGCAGTGTCCGATTCACCCCCGCAATGTCTGATTCACTCCCACAATGTCTGATTCACTCCCCGCAATGTCTGATTCACCCCCGCAATGTCTGATTCACTCCCACAATGTCTGATTCACTCCCCGCAATGTCTGATTCATTCCCCGC
The DNA here is from genome assembly GCF_052327205.1 of Somniosus microcephalus. Classification (NCBI taxonomy): domain Eukaryota; kingdom Metazoa; phylum Chordata; class Chondrichthyes; order Squaliformes; family Somniosidae; genus Somniosus; species Somniosus microcephalus. The sequence goes on along the minus strand of NC_140996.1, from coordinate 898,309 downwards.
AATGTCTGATTCACCCTCTCAATGTCCGATTCACGCTCCCCGCAATGTCTGATTCAGACACCAATGTCTGATTCAGCCCCGCAATGTCTGATTCACCCTCCCCAATATCTGATTTACCCCGGCAATGTCTGATTCACCCCCGCAATGTCTGATTCACCCTCGCAAAGTCTGATTCACACTCCCAAATGTCTGATTAACCCCCACAATGTATGAAACACTCCGGCATGTCTGATTCACCTTCCCCAATGTCTGATTCTCCCCGCAATTTCTTATTCACCCCCGCAATGTCTGATTCATGCCCCCCGCAATGTCTGATTCACCCCCCATGACTGATTCACTCCCCGCAAAATCTGATTCACTGCCCCGCAATCTCATTCACCCCCGCAATGTCTGATTCACACTCTGCAATGTCTGATTCACCCTCGCAATGTCTGATTCACCCCCGCCGCAATGTCTGATCCAACCCCCCCGCAATGTCTGATTCAGCCACCAATGTCTGATTCAGCCCCGCAAAGTCTGATTCACCCTCCCCAATGTCTGATTCACACCCCGCAATGTCTGATTCACCCCCGCAATGTCTGATTCACCCCCGCAATGTCTGAATCACCCCCACAATGTCTGATTCACCCCTGCAATGTTTGATTCACTCCCGCAAAGTCTGATTCACTCTCCGCAATGTCTGATTCACCCTCGCAATGGCTGATTCACCCCCCCGCAATGTCTGATTCAACCCCCCCGCAATGTCTGATTCAGCCACCAATGTCTGATTCAGCCCCGCAAAGTCTGATTCACCCTCCCCAATGTCTGATTCACACCCCGCAATGTCTGATTCACCCCCGCAATGTCTGATTCACCCCCGCAATGTCTGAATCACCCCCACAATGTCTGATTCACCCCTGCAATGTTTGATTCACTCCCGCAAAGTCTGATTCACTCTCCGCAATGTCTGATTCACCCTCGCAATGGCTGATTCACCCCCCCGCAATGTCTGATTCAACCCCCCCGCAATGTCTGATTCAGCCACCAATGTCTGATTCAGCCCCGCAAAGTCTGATTCACCCTCCCCAATGTCTGATTTACCCCGGCAATGTATGATTCACCCCCACAATGTCTGATTCACCCTCGCAAAGTCTGATTCACACTCCCCAATGTTTGATTTACCCCTGCAATGTACGAAACACGCCGACATAGTCTGATTCACCTCCCCCAATGTCTGATTCACCACCGCAATGTCTGATTCACCACCGCAATGTCTGATTCACCCCCCCATGTCTGATTCACTCCCCGCAATATCTGATTCAACCCCCCGCAATGTCTGATTCACCTCCCCAATGTCTGATTCCCCCCCGCAATGCCTGATTCATCCCCGCAATGTCTGATTCACACCCCCAATGTCGGATTCATCCCCCGCAATGTCTGATTCACTCCCGCAATGCCTGAGTCAACCCCCCGCCGCAATGTCTGATTCACTGACGCAATGTCTGATTCAACCCCCGCAATGTCTGATTCACTTCCCACAATCTCTGATTCACTCCCGCAATGGCTGATTCACTCCTGCAATGTTTGATTCACCCGGGAATGTCTGATTTACCCCGCAATGTCGGATTCACCCCCTGCAATGTCTAATTCATCCCCGCAATGTCTGATTCACCCTCGCAAAGTCTGATTCACCATCCCCAATGTCTGATTTACCCTTGCAATATCTGATTCACCCACGCAATGTCTGATTCACCCTCGCAAAGTCTAATTCACATTCCCCAATGTGTGATTTACCCCCGCAATGTATGAAACACCCCGGCAATGTCTGATTCACCACCCCCAATGTCTGATTCAACCACCCCGCAATGTCTGATTCAGCCACCAATCTCTGATTCAGCCCCGCAAAGTCTGGTTCACCCTCCCCAATGTCTGATTTACCCCCGCAGTGTCTGATTCACCCCCGCAATGTCTGATTCACCCTCCCCAATATCTGATTCACCCACGCAATGTCTGATTCACCCCCGCAATGCCTGATTCACCCCGCAATGCCTGATTCAACCCTCGCAATATCTGATTCACTTCCCACAATCTCTGATTCACTCCCGCAATTGCTGATTCACTCCTGCAATGTCTGATTCACCCGGGAATGTCTGATTTACCCCGCAATGTCGGATTGACCCCCTGCAAAGTCTGATTCACCCTCACAAAGTCTGATTCACACTCCCCAATGTCTGATTCAACCCCCCCGCAATGTCTGATTCAGCCACCAATGTCTGATTCAGCCCCGCAGTGTCAGATTCAACCCCGTAATATCTGATTCACTCCCACAATGTCTGATTCACTCCCCGCAATGTCTGATCCAGACACCAATGTCTGATTCAGCCCCGCAATGTCTGATTCACCCTCCCCAATGTCTGATTTACCCCGGCAATGTCTGATTCAACCCCGCAATGCCTGATTCATCCCCGCAATGTCTGATTCACACCCCCGAATGTCTGATTCATCCCCCGCAATGTCTGATTCACTCCCGCAATGCCTGAGTCAACCCCCTCCGCAATTTCTGATTCACTGCCGCAATGTCTGATTCACCCTCGCAATGTCTGATTCCCCCCCCCGCAATGTCTGATTTAGACTCCGATGTCTGATTCAGCCCCGCAATGTCTGAATGACCCTCCCCAATGTCTGATTTCCCCGGGAATGTCTGATTCACCCCCGCAATGTCTGATTCACCCTCGCAAAGTCTGATTCACACTCCCCACTGTCTGATTTACCCCCGCAATGTACAAAACACCCCGGCAATGTCTGATTCACCTCCCCCAATGTCTGATTCACCCCCGCAATGTCTGATTCACCCCCGCAATGTCAGATTCGTGCCCCCCCCGCAATGTCTGATTCACCCCCGCAATGTCTGATTCACACCCCCATGTCTGAATCACTCCCCGCAATGTCTGATTCACACCCCGCAATGTCTGATTTACTCCCGCAATGCCTGATTCTCCCCCGCAATGTCTGATTCACGTCCACAATGTCTGATTCACCAACGCAATGTCTGATTCATCCCCGCAATGTCTGATTCACACCCCCAATGTCTGATTCACCCCCTGCATTGTCTGATTCACTCCCGCAATGCCTGATTCAACCCTCGCAATATCTGATTCACTTCCCACAATCTCTGATTCACTCCCGCAATTGCTGATTCACTCCTGCAATGTCTGATTCACCCGGGAATGTCTGATTTACCCCGCAATGTCGGATTGACCCCCTGCAAAGTCTGATTCACCCCCGCAATGTCTGATTCACCCCCGCAATGTCTGATTCACCCTCGCAAAGTCTGATTCACACTCCCCACTGTCTGATTTACCCCCACAATGTACAAAACACCCCGGCAATGTCTGATTCACCTCCCCCAATGTCTGATTCACCCCCGCAATGTCTGATTCACCCCCGCAATGTCAGATTTGTGCCCCCCCCGCAATGTCTGATTCACCCCCGCAATGTCTGATTCACACCCCGATGTCTGAATCACTCCCCGCAATGTCTGATTCACCCCCGCAATGTCTGATTCACTCCCCGCAATGTCTGATTTACTCCCACAATGCCTGATTCTCCCCCGCAATGTCTGATTCACATCCACACTGTCTGATTCACCAACGCAATGTCTGATTCATCCCCGCAATGTCTGATTCACACCCCCAATGTCTGATTCACCCCCTGCATTGTCTGATTCACTCCCGCAATGCCTGAGTCAACCGCCCCCCGCAATTTCTGATTCACTCCCGCAATGTCTGATTCACCCCCCGCAATGTCTGATTCACTTCCCACAATGTCAGATTCACTCCCACAATGGCTGATTCACTCCTGCAATGTCTGATTCACTCCCGTAATATCTGATTCAGCCCAGAATGTCCGATTCACCCCGCAATGTCGGATTCACCCTCACAAAGTCTGATTCACCCTCGCCAATGTCTGATTTACCCCGGCAATATGCGAGTCATCAAAGAGTGCTGTGAGTTTGGGTAAGTGTGAGAGTTCTTATTTGTTATTTCTCTTTAAATCATTCTTGACAAGATTACTTAAGCAGTTTAAGTAAAGGGGAAACGTTAAATATTTGGGATTCTGTTGGTTTAAGAAGAGTAAAACAAGGTTACACTGCAGTAGGAGTGAATTGGCACAGCAGGCAGTGGAAACCAGTTTTCTAACCAATCAGCAGGGGTGACTCATTTGGCTGTAAACAAACAAACAGTATAAAAAGACCAGTCCTAGTGTAAGCAAGCACTGAGTGTGAGTCATCAAAGAGTGCTGTGAGTTTGGGTAAATGTGAGAGTTCTTTCATTGTTATTTCTCTTTAAATCATTCTTGATAAGATTACTTAAGCAGTTTAAGTAAAGGGGAAAAGTTAAATATTTGGGATTCTGTTGGTTTAAGAAGAGTAAAACAAGGTTACACTGCAGTAGGAGTAAATTTGCACAGTATGCAATGGAAACCAGTTTTCTAACCAATCAGCAGGGGTGACTCATTTGGCTGTAAACAAACAGTATAAAAAGACCAGTCCTAGTGCGAGCAAGCACTGACTGCGAGTCATCAAAGAGCGCTGTGAGTTTGGGTAAGTGTGAGAGTTCTTTCATTGTTATTTCTCTTTAAATCATTCTTGATAAGATTACTTAAGCAGTTTAAGTAAAGGGGAAAAGTTAAATATCTGGGATTCTGTTGGTTTAAGAAGAGTAAAACAAGGTTACACTGCAGTAGGAGTAAATTGGCACAGCAGGCAGTGGAAACCAGTTTTCTAACCAATCAGCAGGGGTGACTCATTTGGCTGTAAACAAACAAACAGTATAAAAAGACCAGTCCTAGTGCAAGCAAGCACTGAGTGCGAGTCATCAAAGAGTGCTGTGAGTTTGGGTAAGTGTGAGTTAGGGTAAGTGGGGTGTTAGGTGCCCTTTTCAAACTTTAACTCTGTGGGTTGTAGTTAATAAGGCCTTTCTGGTGCAGAGTGACTGTTGGTAAACCATTTAACTGGTGTAACTAGAGGGATTGATTTAATTTAAATCCAATTAATTAAAGGGGATACTAGCATCTAAAATCGGGCAGAGGGTGTCCATAACTAACAATAAAAAATTTAAGTAATTACATAGAATGGAGCAGGTGATGTGTTACTGTTGCGAGATGTGGGAGCTGGTGAACCCCATTGAGGCTCACGGTGATTACATCTGTGACAAGTGTCTGCTGCTATAGGAACTCCAGCTCCGTGTTGATGAGCTGGAGTCTGAGCTTCAGACACTGCGACACATCAGGGAGGGGGAGAAGTACCTGGACTCTGTGTATCAGGAGGTGGTCACACCTATGAAGTTAATTAATTCAGATGTAGCCCATGGTCAGGGACAGGACGGTGTGACTACGAGTGAGGCAGGTATGGGGATCCAGGAGGTAGGGCTGGAGAAGCCGCAGCCCTTGCTCTTGTCCAACAGGTTCGAGGTTCTTACTCCCTGTGGGGACAGGAGCAGGGACTGCAGGGAGGATGAGCAACCTGGCCACAGCACCGTGGAACGGGGGGCCATTCAAGAGGGGGGAGTAACTAGAAATGTTGTAGTGGTAGGGGATAGTATTATTAGGGGGATAGATAGAGTTCTCTGCAGCCGAGAGTGAGAGTCCCGAAGGCTATGTTGCCTACCCGGTGCCAGGGTTAAGGGCATCTCCTCTGGGCTGGAAAGAAACTTGCAGTGGGAGGGGTGGATCCAGTTGTCATGGTCCATGTCGGTACAAACGACGTAGATAGGACTAGGAAGCCGGTTCTCTTAAAGGAGTATGAGCAGCTAGGGGTCAAATTAAAAAACAGAACCTCAAGGGTAATAATCCTGAGCCACGAGCAATTTTGGCTAGGACAAATAAAATTAGGGAGTTAAATGCGTGGCTCAAAGACTGGTGTGGGAGAAATGGGTTTTGCTTCCTGGGACACTGGCACCAGTACTGGGGCAGGAGGGAGCTGTTCCGTTGGGACGGGCTTCACTTGGCCAGTGCTGGGACTAGAGTCCTGGCGGATCATATAACTAGGGCTGTAGAGAGGGCTTTAAACTAACTAGTGGGGGAAGGTTCCTAGAGAGCAAATAATAAAAATGACAACAGAGAAGGTCATAGACTTAGGTAGCAGTGGGGAAATTAAACACCAGAGCGTGTCAGGAAGGGGCAGAAGGTATGGAGTAAAAGGTAAAGTAATAAAAAGGGCAAAAGCAGGAACTAAGTGTCACAAAACATATTTGAAAGTTCTCTATCTCAATGCACGTAGCATTCGTAACAAAATAGATGAGTTAATGGCACAAATAACTACATATGGGTATGATCTTGTGGCCATTACAGAAACATGGCTGCAGGGTGACAATGCCTGGGAATTAAACATCCCAGGTTATTTAACGATCAGGAAGGACAGGCAGGAAGGAAGGGGAGGTAGGGTGGCTATGTTGGTAAAGGAAGGAATCACTGTAATACAGAGAAATGATATTGGGTCAAAAGATCAGGATAATGAAACAGTTTGGGTGGAGGTAAGGAATAATAAGGGGAAACAAAATCTAGTGCGCATAGTCTGTAGGCCTCCGAACAGTTGCAACTCTGTTGGACGGAGTATCAATCAGGAAATAGTTGAGGCTTGTAATAAGGGAACTTCTATAATTATGGGGGATTTTAACTATCATATTAATTGGACAAATCAAATTGGGCAGGGCTGCCTTGAGGATGAGTTCATTGAGTGTATTAGGGATGGGTTTCTAGAGCAGTATGTAACTGAACCGACCAGGGGGCAAGCAACCTTAGATCTGGTCCTGTGTAACGAGACAGGATTAATTAAAAATGTCCTAGTAAAGGATCCCCTTGGAATGAGTGACCATAACATGGTTGAATTCCATATTCAATTAGAGGGTGAGAAGGTTGGATCTCAAACAAGCGTGCTAAGCTTGAATAAAGGAGACTATGAAGGTATGAGAGCGGAATTGAGTAGAGTGGATTGGGAAAATAGATTAAAGGGTAAGATGATACATGATCAGTGGTGTACATTTAAGGAGTTATTTTACAACTTCCAAAAAAAATATATTCCACTGAGAAGAAAAGGGTGTAAAAGAAAAGACAGCCATCCGTGGCTAAGTAAAGAAATTAAGGATAGTATTCGACTAAAAACAAGGGCAGATAAGGTAGCCAAATCTAGTGGGAGGATAGAGGATTGGGAAAACTTTAAAAGACAGCAAAAAATAACAAAAAGATTAAGAAAGGGAAGATAGGTTATGAAAATAAATTAGCAAAAAATATAAAAACAGATAGTAAGAGTTTTTATAGTTATATAAAAAGAAAAAGGGTGGCTAAAGTAAATGTTGGTCCCTTAGAGGATGAGACCGGGAAATTAATGGTGGGAAATATGGAGATGGCAAAAACACTGAATGAATATTTTGTATCAGTCTTTACAGTAGAGGACACTAAGAATATCCCAACACTGGACAAACAGGGGGCTATGGGGGGGAGGAGCTAAACACGATCAAAATCACGAAGGAAGTGGTACTCGGTAAAATAATGGGACTCAAGGCAGATAAATCATCTGGACCTGATGGCTTACATCCTAGGGTCTTGAGGGAAGTGGCGGTAGGGATTGTGGATGCATTGGTAATAATTTTCCAAAACTCCCTGGACTCAGCAAAGGCCCCGGCAGACTGGAAAACTGCTAATGTAACACCCTTATTTAAAAAGGGCAGTAGACAGAAGGCTGGAAACTATAGACCGGTTAGCCTAACATCTGTGGTAGGTAAAATTTTGGAGTCCATTATTAAGGAGACAGTAACAGGACATTTGGATAATCATAATTTAATAGGACAAAGTCAGCATGGTTTTATGACGGGGAAGTCATGTTTGACAAATTTGCTGGAGTTCTTTGAGGAAGTAACATATAGGGTGGATAAAGGGGAACCAGTGGATGTAGTGTATTTAGACTTCCAAAAGGCATTTGACAAGGTGCCACACAAAAGATTACTGCTTAAGATAAAAAAATCACGGGATTGGGGGTAATATTCTGGCATGGCTAGAGGATTGGCTATCTAACAGAAGGCAGAGAGTTGGGATAAATGGTTCATTCTCAGACTGGCAATCAGTAACTAGTGGTGTTCCGCAGGGGTCAGTGCTGGGTCCCCAACTCTTTACAATCTATATTAACAATTTGGAGGAGGGGACCGAGTTTAACATATCAAAGTTTGCAGATGATACTAAGATGGGAGGGAAAGTAGTAAGTGAGGAGGACATAAAAAACCTGCAAGGGGACATAGACAGGCTAAGTAAGTGGGCAGAGATTTGGCAGATGGAATACAATACTGGAAAGTGTGAGGTTATGCACTTTGGCAGGAAAAATCGTAGAGCAAGTTATTATCTTAATGGCAAGAAACTGGAAAGTACTGAAGTACAAAGGGATCTGGGGGACCTGGTGCACGAAACTCAAAAGGCTAGTATGCAGGTGCAGCAAGTGGTTAAGAAGGCCAATGGAATGTTGGCTTTCATTGCTAGGGGGATAGAATATAAAAATAGGGAGGTATTGCTTCAGTTGTACAAGGTATTGGTGAGACCGTACCTGCATACAGTTTTGGTGTCCATACTTAAGAAAAGACATACTTGCTCTCGAGTCAGTACAAAGAAGGTTCACTCGGTTAATCCCGGGGATGAGGGGATGGACATATGAGGAGAGGTTGAGTAGATTGGGACTCTACTCATTGGAGTTCAGAAGAATGAGAGGGGATCTTATTGAAACATATAAGATTGTGAAGGGGTTGGATCGGGTGGATGCGGGGAGGATGTTCCCGATGATGGGTGAAACTAGAACTAGGGGGCATAGTCTTAGAATAAGGGGCTGCTCTTTCAAAACTGAGATGAGGAGGAACTACTTCACTCAGAGGGTGGTAGGTCCATGGAATATGCTGCCCCAAAAAGCTGTAGAAGCTACATCATTACATAAATTTAAAACAGAAATAGACAGTTTCCTAGAAGTAAAGGGAATTAAGGGTTACGGGGAGCGGGCAGGAATTTGGACATGAGTCTAGGTTCGGATCGGACATGGCCCTGTGGGTAGTGAAGCGGGCCCAGGGGCCGTGTAGCCTGATCCTGCTATTATTTCGTGTGTCAAATTCTGTTAGATTCAGGAGTTGGTTCTGTGATAGTAGATTGGCGGTTAGGATCAGATCAGCCATGATCTTATTGAATGGTGGAGCAGGCTCGAGGGGCCGATTGGCCTACTCCTGCTCCTATTTCTTATGTTCTTATGATTCACCCCCGCAATGTCTGATTCACCCTCGCAAATTCTGATTCACCCCCGCAATGTATGAAACACCCCGGCAATGTCTGATTCACCTCCCCCAATGTCTGACTCAGCCCCGCAAAGTCTGATTCACCCTCGCAATGTCTGATTCACGCCCGCAATGTCCGATTCACTCCCACAATGTCTGATTTAGCCCGGCAATGTCTGATTCACCCCTGTAATGTCTGATTCACCCTCGCAAAGTCTGATTCACACTCCCCAATGTCTGATTTACCCCCGCAATGTATGAAACCCCGGCAATGTCTGAATCACCTCCCCCAATGTCTGATTCACCCCTGCAATGTCTGATTCACCCCCGCAATGTCTGATTCATGCCCCCCCCGCAATGTCTGATTCATCCCCGCAATGTCTGATTCACCCCCGCAATGTCGGATTCACCCCCCGCAATGTCCGATTCACCCCAGTAATGTCTGATTCACTCCCCGCAATGTCTGATTCACACTCCCCAATGTCTGATTTAACCCGGCAATGTCTGATTCACCCCCGCAATGTCTGATTCACCCTCGCAAAGTCTGATTCACACTCCCCAATGTCTGATTTACCCCCGCAATGTATGAAACACCCCGGCAATGTCTGATTCACCTCCCCCAATGTCTGATTCACACACATAAATTTGTTATTCACTCCCCCAATGTCTGATTCACTCCGCAATGTCTGATTCACCCCGGAATGTCTGATTCACCCCGCAATGTCTGATTCACCCCCGCAATGTCCGATTCACCCCCGCAATGTCTGATTCACTCCCACAATGTCTGATTCATTCCCCGCAATGTCTAATTCACCCTCTCAATGTCTGATTCACGCTCCCCGCAATGTCTGATTCAGACACCAATGTCTGATTCAGCCCCGCAATGTCTGATGCACCCTCCCCAATGTCTGATTTAGCCCGCCAATGCCTGATTCACCCCTGGTGTGGAGATGCCGGAGTTGGACTGGGGTGGACAAATGTAAGAAATCACACAACACCAGGTTATAGTCCAACAGCTTTATTTGAAATCACAAGCTTTCGGAGCGCTGCTCCTTCTTCAGGTGAAGTGGAGAAATGCATAAAGACACAGCTTATATAGTCAGAGAATCATGTCAGATGTTTACAGGTAACCTTTCCAACTGCCATTTATCGCACCTCGGCAGGGAGATAATCACAGCAGTCAAAGGTGTGAATGGTGTCCAAACAGGTCAGTCAGGGAAACATTACATCAAAGAACAATGAGGTGGGGTCACAAGGGGTCAAATATTGCAGATGCTGGGGTCTGTATGAAAAACAAAAAAACAGACAAAAAACATTTTTTTTGGCTGGAAATCACAGCAGGTCCAGCCGCATCTGTGTAGAGAGAACAAGCCAATGTCGACTCGAGTCTGGATGACCCTGCATCAGGTGGGGTTACATGTAGCGTGACATGAACCCAAGATCTCGGTTAAGGCCGTCCTCATGGGTGCGGAACTTGGCTATCAGAAACTGATAGCCAAGTTCCGCACCCATGAGGACGGCCTTAACCGAGATCTTGGGTTCGTGTCACGCTACATGTAACCCCACCTGATGCAGGGTCATCCAGACTCGAGTCGACATTGGCTTGTTCTCTCTACACAGATGCGGCTGGACCTGCTGTGACTTCCAGCCAAAAAAAATGTTTTTTGTCTGTTTTTTTGTTTTTCATACAGACCCCAGCATCTGCAAAATTTGACCCCTTGTGACCCCACCTCATTGTTCTTTGATGTAATGTTTCCCTGACTGACCTGTTTGGACACCATTCACACCTTTGACTGCTGTGATTATCTCCCTGCCGAGGTGCGATAAATGGCAGTTGGAAAGGTTACCTGTAAACATCTGACATGATTCTCTGACTATATAAGCTGTGTCTTTATGCATTTCTCCACTTCATCTGAAGAAGGAGCAGCGCTCCGAAAGCTTGTGATTTCAAATAAAGCTGTTGGACTATAACCTGGTGTTGTGTGATTTCTTACATTGATTCACCCCTGTAATGTCTGATTCACCCTCGCAAAGTCTGATTCACACTCCCCAATGTCTGATTTACACCCGCACAGCCCCGAGACCGGAGGAGCAGCGGACCTGCGCGGAAGCAGCCCGAGGCGGGAGAGCTTAAAGGCTTGAGAGGGAGCAGTCAGAGGCACCGAGGCCCACAGCCCCGAGACCGGAGGAGCAGCGGACCTGCGCGGAAGCAGCCCGAGGCGGGAGAGCTTAAAGGCTTGAGAGGGAGCAGTCAGAGGCACCGAGGCCCACAGCCCCGAGACCGGAGGAGCAGCGGACCTGCGCGGAAGCAGCCCGAAGCGGGAGAGTTTAAAAGCTCACCTTTCGCGGGCTTTTTCTTTCACAGCTGGTGCAATCAGGAGAGCAGGAGGCCAGTAACTCTTATATAGGTGGAGCTGTTGCTAAACCCGAAACACTACAGTGTAGTGTCTCCCACCCTTCCACCTCCTCTAACCTTTTAGGGGTTAGGGGAAGTTGAAAAGGTAGGTTCAATTTATTTTATTTCAGGAGCCTAACCTAGGTGGAAAAGGTTCCAGGACAGGAGGCGGCAGTGAAAATACAACACCAGAAAACAGGTAGGTGACTGGTTGGTGAGTACTTTCACAAACTTATTCTAAGTAGAATTCAATAATTAAGCTAAATCGTAGTAAATAAAAGGGTATTGTAAGGGTTAAGTCATGGAAGGGCAGCTCGGACCCGTGCCATGCTCCTCCTGTGCCATGTGGGAAATCAGGGACACTGTCCCTGACAACTATGTGTGCAGGAAGTGTGTCCAGCTGCAGCTCCTAGCGGACCGCATGGCGGCGCTGGAGCTGCGAATGGACTCACTCTGGAGCATACGCGATGCTGAGGATCTTGTGGATAGCACATTCAGTGAGTTGGTCACACCGCAGGTAAAGGCTAGCTCAGACAGTAAATGGGTGACCAAAAGGCAGGGTAAAGGCAGGAAGGTAGTGCAGGAGTCGCCTGCGGTCATCTCCCTCCAAAACAGGTTTACTGTTTTGGGTACTGTTGGGGGAGATGACTTATCAGGGGAAGGCACCAGCAGCCAGGTTCAGGGCACCATGACTGGCTCTGCTGCACAGAAGGGCGGAAAAAAGAGGGATAGGGCTATAGTGATAGGGGATTCAATTGTAAGGGGGATAGATAGGAGTTTCTGTGGCCGAGACCGAGACTCCAAGATGGTATGTTGCCTCCCTGGTGCAAGGGTCAAGGATGTCTCGGAGCGGGTGCAGAGCATTCTGAAGGGGGAGGGGGATCAGCCAGTTGTCGTGGTACATGTAGGTACCAACGATGTAGGTAAAAAGAGGGAGGAGGTCCTACAAGCTGAATTTAGGGAGTTAGGAGCTAAATTGAAAAGTAGGACCTCAAAGGTAGTAATCTCTGGATTGCTACCAGTGCCACGAGCTAATAAGTTTAGAGAGAGTAAGATAGATAAGCTAAATACGTGGCTTGAGCAGTGGTGCAAGGGAGAGGGATTTAAATTCCTGAGGCATTGGAACCAGTTCTTGGGGAGGAGTGACCTGTACCAAGGGGACGGTCTACACCTGAACTGTGAGGGAGCCGATGTCCTCGGGGTAATATTTTCTAGGGCGGTTCGGGAGGATTTAAACTAATTTGGCAGGGGGATGGGAACCTAGGTAGTGGAAAAGAGGGAAGTCATATGAAGTCAGAAATAGATGGTAGAAAGGTGAGAAGCAATAAGCAAAGGAGAGAAACACAAAGGGCCAAACTAATTCATAATGAGAGTGTGAAAAAAGCAAGCCTGAAGGCTTTGTATCTTAATGCTAGAAGCATTAGGAACAAGGTGGATGAATTAGTTGTGGAAATAGAGGTAAACAAGTATGATTTGATTGGGATTACAGAAACGTGGCTGCAGGGTGGGCAAGGCTGGGAACTTAACATCCAGGGATATACAATATTTAGGAAGGATCGGCAAAAAGGTAGGGGAGGTGGGGTAGCATTGCTGGTAAAGGAGGGGATTAATGCAATGGAAAGGAAGGATATTAACTCGGATGAAACGGAATCTGTATGGGTAGAAATGAGAAATAGCAAGGGGAGGAAAACGTTAGTGGGTGTGATATATAGGCCTCCAAATAGTAATATGGAGGTGAGGGAAGGCATAAAAAGGGAAATTAGAGAAGCGTGCGATAAGAGCACAGCTGTCATCATGGGTGACTTTAATTTACATATTGATTGGACTACCCAAATTAGTAAAAATTCTGAGGAGGAGGAATTCCTGGAATGTTTTCGGGACGGTTATCTGGACCAATATGTCGAGGAGCCGACTCGAGATCAGGCCATTTTAGACTGGGTATTGTGCAATGAGAAGGGACTTATCAGCAATCTTCTTGTACGAGGCCCCTTGGGTCAGAGCGATCATAATATGATCGAGCTCTCAGTCGAGATGGAGAGTGAGGAAATTGAATCAGAGACTAAGGTCCAGAACTTAAATAAAGGGAATTACGAGGGTATGAGACGGGAATTGGGTAAGATTGATTGGGTGGTGTTTCTGGGGGGATTGACAGTGGATAGACAATGGCAAGCATTCAAAGATAGAATGGAAGAATTCCAGAACATGTTTATACCGGTTTGGCATAAAAATAAACCTAAAAAGGTGACTCAACCGTGGATAACGAGGGAAATTAGGGACAGCATAAAATCAAAAAAAAGGGCATATCAACTGGCAAAAAAAAGCACCAGACCGGAAGATTGGGGGCAGTACAGGATACAGCAAAAGAGGACAAAGGGATTAATCAGGAAGGGGAAAATAGAATACGAAAGTAAACTTGCAGCAAACATAAAGACAGACTGCAAAAGCTTTTATCGGTATATCAGGAGGAAAAGACTGGTAAAATCCCAAGTCGGTCCCTTGCAGTCCGATTCGGGAGAATATATAATGGAGAATAAGGAAATGGCAGACCAATTAAACTCATACTTTGGTTCTGTATTCACAAAGGAGGACACAAATAACCTCCCAGGAATATCGGCAAACATAGGGACTAATGAGAGGGAGGAGCTGACAGAAATTAGTATCTCTAGGGATATGGTGTTGGGTAAGTTGAGGGGACTGAAGGCCGACAAATCCCCGGGGCCTGATAAACTACATCCTAGGGTACTTAAGGAGGTGGCCCTGGAGATAGCAGATGCTCTAAGGATCATCTTCCGGAACTCCATTGACTCGGGAACAGTACCCGTGGATTGGAGGGTAGCTAATGTTACCCCAATATTTAAAAAGGGGGGTAGAGAGAAAGCAGGGAATTATAGACCAGTAAGCCTTACATCGGTTGTGGGCAAAATGCTAGAGTCCATTATTAAGGATAAAATAGCGGAGCACTTGACAAATGGGGAAAGGATCGGACAGAGTCAACATGGATTTACAAAGGGTAAATCGTGTTTGACTAATCTGCTGGAATTTTTTGAGGAGGTAACTGGTAGAATAGATGGGGGAGAGCCAGTGGATGTGGTGTACCTTGACTTCCAGAAAGCCTTCGATAAGGTTCCACACAAAAGATTATCATGCAAAATTAAGGCTCATGGGATTGGGGGCAAAGTATTAACGTGGATAGAGAACTGGCTGGCAGATAGAAAACAGAGAGTTGGAATAAACGGCTCGTTTTCGGAGTGGCAGGCAGTGACCAGCGGGGTGCCGCAAGGATCTGTCCTGGGACCCCAGCTGTTCACAATATATATAAATGATCTGGATCAGGGAATTGGATGCAATATTTCCAAATTCGCTGACGACACTAAACTAGGAGGAGGGGTGGGCTCTGATGAGGATGTCAGGAGGCTACAGTGCGATTTGGACAGGTTGGGGGAATGGGCGGATACGTGGCAGATGCACTATAATGTGGATAAATGCGAGGTTATCCACTTTGGGGGTAAAAACAGGAGGGTAGATTATTATCTAAATGGCAATAGATTGGGAGATGGGGAAGTGCAGAGGGACCTGGGTGTTCTTGTGCACCAGTCACTGAAGGAGAGCATGCAGGTGCAACAGGCGATTAAGAAGGCAAATGGTATGTTGGCCTTCATATCAAGGGGGTTCGAGTATAGGAATAGGGATACCTTACTACAGCTGTACAAGGTGCTGGTGAGACCGCATCTGGAGTATTGTGTACAGTTTTGGTCGCCCCATCTGCGGAAGGATGTTCTTGCCATGGAAAGAGTGCAACGGCGATTCACCAGGCTGATACCTGGAATGGCGGGAATGACCTACGAAGAGAGATTAAATAGTTTGGGCTTGTACTCACTGGAGTTTAGAAGATTGAGAGGGGATCTCATCGAAACATATAAAATTATGGCAGGCCTGGACAGGCTGAATTCAGAGAGAATGTTTCCAATGGCCGGGGAGCACAGAACCAGGGGCCACAGTCTAAAAATAGCGGGCAAATCATTTAAAACAGAGATGAGGAAGAATTTCTTCACTCAAAGAGTGGTGAGCCTGTGGAATTCCCTGCCACAGAGGGCTGTGAAGGCTAATTCAATAAATATTTTCAAGAGAGAATTGGATATATTTCTGAAGGCTAAGGGGATTAAGGGTTACAGAGAAAAGGCGGGGACGGGGTACTGAACTGGTAAGATCAGCTATGATCTCAGACGAAGATCAGCCATGATCTCATTGAATGGCGGAGCAGGCTCGAAGGGCCGAATGGCCTACTCCTGTTCCTATCTCTATGTATCTATGAAACCCCGGCAATGTCTGATTCACCTCCCCCAATGTCTGATTCACCCCCGCAATGTCTGATTCACCGACGCAATGTCTGATTCATGCCCCCCCCGCAATGTTTGATTCACCCCCTCAATGTCTGATTCACCCCTGCGATGTCTGATTCAATTCCCCCAATGTCTGATTCACCCCCGCAATGTCTGATTCACCCCCGCAATGTCTGATTCATACCCCCCACAATGTCTGATTCACCCTCGCAATGCCTGATTCACATCCGCAATGTCTGATTCACACCCCCAATGTCTGATTCACCCCCGCAATGTTTGATTCATCCCCGCAATGTCTGATTCACCCCCGCAATGTCTGATTCACCCCCCGCAATGTCTGATTCACCCCTGCAATGTTTGATTCACCCCCGCAATGTCTGATTCACCGACGCAATGTCTGATTCATGCCCCCCCCGCAATGTTTGATTCACCCCCTCAATGTCTGATTCACCCCTGCGATGTCTGATTCAATTCCCCCAATGTCTGATTCACCCCCGCAATGTCTGATTCACCCCCGCAATGTCTGATTCATACCCCCCCACAATGTCTGATTCACCCTCGCAATGCCTGATTCACATCCGCAATGTCTGATTCACACCCCCAATGTCTGATTCACCCCCGCAATGTTTGATTCATCCCCGCAATGTCTGATTCACCCCCGCAATGTCTGATTCACCCCCCGCAATGTCTGATTCACCCCTGCAATGTCTGATTCACCCCTGCAATGTTTGATTCACCCCCGCAATGTCCGATTCATCCCCGCAATGCCTGATTCACCCCCACAATATCTGATTCACTCCCCGCAATGTCTGATTCACCCTCTCAATGTCTGATTCACGCACCCTGCAATGTCTGATTCAGACACCAATGTCTGATTCACCCTCTCAATGTCTGATTCACGCACCCTGCAATGTCTGATTCAGACACCAATGTCTGATTTACCCCGGCAATGTCTGATTCACCCTCTCAATGTCTGATTCACGCACCCTGCAATGTCTGATTCAGACGCCAATGTCTGATTCAGCCCCGCAATGTCTGATTTACCCCGGCAATGTCTGATTCACCCTCTCAATGTCTGATTCACGCACCCTGCAATGTCTGATTCAGACACCAATGTCTGATTCAGCCCCGCAATGTCTGATTTACCCCGGCAATGTCTGATTCACCCTCTCAATGTCTGATTCACGCACCCTGCAATGTCTGATTCAGACGCCAATGTCTGATTCAGCCCCGCAATGTCTGATTCACACTCCCCAATGTCTGATTTACCCCGGCAATGTCTGATTCACCCCCGCAATGTCTCATTCGTCCCCGCAATGTCTGATTCACATCCGTAAATTTGTTATTCACTCCCCCAATGTCTGATTCACTCCGCAATGTCTGATTCACCCCGCAATGTCTGATTCACCCCTGCAATGTTTGATTCACCCCCGCAGTGTCCGATTCACCCCCGCAATGTCTGATTCACTCCCACAATATCTGATTCATTCCCCCCAATGTCTGATTCACCCCCGCAATGTTTGATTCACCCCCGCAATGTCCGATTCACCCCCGCAATGTCTGATTCACTCCCACAATGTCTGATTCATTCCCCGCAATGTCTGATTCACCCTCTCAATGTCTGATTCACGCTCCCCGCAATGTCTGATTCATCCCCGCAATGTCTGATTCACCCCTGCAATGTTTGATTCACCCCCGCAATGTCCGATTCACCCCCACAATATCTGATTCATTCCTCGCAATGTTTGATTCATCCCCGCAATGTCTGATTCATCCCCGTAATGTCTGATTTATCCCTGCAATGTCTGATTCACTCCCGCAATCCTGATTCAACCCCCCCGCAATGTCTGATTCACTCCCGCAATGTCTGATTCACCCCACAATGTCTGATTCACCCAAGCAATATCCGATTCAACCCCCGCAATGTCTGATTCACTCCCACAATATCTGATACACCCTCGCAAAGTCTGATTCACACTCCCTAATGTCTGATTTACCCCCGCAATGTATGAAACACCCCCGCAATGTCTGATTCACCCCCCGCAATGTCTGATTCACCCCCCGCAATGTCTGATTCACCCCTGCAATGTTTGATTCACCCCTGCAATGTCCGATTCACCCCGGAATGTCTGATTCACCCCGCAATGTCAGATTCACCCCCTGCAATGTCTGATTGACCCCCGCAATGTCTGATTCAAACTCGCAAAGTCGGATTCACCCTCCCCAATGTCTGATTTACCCCGGCAATATGTGATTCACCCCTGCAATGTCCGATTCACCCCGGAATGTCTGATTCACCCCGCAATGTCAGATTCACCCCCTGCAATGTCTGATTGACCCCCGCAATGTCTGATTCAAACTCGCAATGTCTGATTCACCCCCCGCAATGTCTGATTCACCCTGCAATGTCTAAATCTCCCTGCAATGTCTGATTCAACCCCGCAATGTCTGATTCACGCTCCGCAATGTCTGATTCAGCCCCGCAATGTCTGATTCAACACCGCAATGTCTGATTCACTCTCCGCAATGTCTGATTCAGCCCCGCAATGTCTGATTCAACCCCGCAATGTCTGATTCACTCTCCGCAATGTCTGATTCAGCCCCGCAATGTCTGATTCACCCTCCCCAATATCTGATCTACCTCCACAATGTCCAATTCACCCCCGCAATGTCTGATTCACCCTCGCAAAGTCTGATTCACGATTCCCCGCAATGTCAGATTCACCCCCGCAATGTCTGATTCAACCCCCGCAATGTCTGATTCTCCCCCGCAATGTCTGATTCACCACCGCAAAGTCTGATTCATGCCCCCAATGTCTGATTCACCCCCGCAATGTCTGATTCATCCCCGCAATGCCTGATTCATCCCCGTAATGTCTGATTTATCCCTGCAATGTCTGATTCACTCCCGCAATCCTGATTCAACCCCCCCCGCAATATCCGATTCAACCCTCGCAAAGTCTGATTCACACTCCCTAATGTCTGATTTACCCCCGCAATGTATGAAACACCCTGGCAATGTCTGATTCACCTCCCCCAATGTCTGATTCACCCCCACAATGTCTTATTCACCCCCGTAATGTCAGATTCATGCACTCCCGCAATGCCTGATTCACCCCCGCAATGTCTGATTCATGCCCCCATGTCTGATTCACTCTCCGCAATGTCTGATTCACCCTCGCAATGTCTGATTCACTCCCCCCGCAATATCTGATTCAGCTACCAATGTCTGATTCAGCCCCGCAAAGTCTGATTCACCCTCCCATATGTCTGATTCACCCACGCAATGTTTGATTCACGCCCGCAATGTCTGAATCACCCCGCAATATCTGATTCACCCCAGCAATGTCTGATTCACACCCGCAATGTCCGATTCACCCCCGCAATGTCTGATTCACACCCTCATGTCTGATTCCCTCCCCGCAATATCTGATTCACCCCCCCGCAATGTCTGATTCACCCCCGCAATGTCTGATTCACCCTCGCAATGTCTGATTCATGCCCCCAATGTCTGATTGACCCCCGCAATGTCTGATTCAAACTCGCAAAGTCGGATTCACCCTCCCCAATGTCTGATTTACCCCGGCAATATGTGATTCACCCGCGCAATGTCTGATTCACCCCCCGCAATGTCTGATTCACCCTGCAATGTCTAAATCTCCCTGCAATGTCTGATTCAACCCCGCAATGTCTGATTCACGCTCCGCAATGTCTGATTCAGCCCCGCAATGTCTGATTCAACCCCGCAATGTCTGATTCACTCTCCGCAATGTCTGATTCAGCCCCGCAATGTCTGATTCAACCCCGCAATGTCTGATTCACTCTCCGCAATGTCTGATTCAGCCCCGCAATGTCTGATTCACCCTCCCCAATGTCTGATTTACCTCCGCAATGTCCAATTCACCCCCGCAATGTCTGATTCACCCTCGCAAAGTCTGATTCACGATTCCCCGCAATGTCAGATTCACCCCCGCAATGTCTGATTCACCCCCCGCAATGTCTGATTCACCCCCCCAATGTCTGATTCAACCCCCCCGCAATGTCTGATTCAGCCACCAATGTCTGATTCATCCCCGTAATGTCTGATTCACCCCCCGCAATGTCTGATTCACCCCTGCAATGTTTGATTCACCCCTGCAATGTCCGATTCACCCCGGAATGTCTGATTCACCCCGCAATGTCAGATTCACCCCCTGCAATGTCTGATTGACCCCCGCAATGTCTGATTCAAACTCGCAAATTCGGATTCACCCTCCCCAATGTCTGATTTACCCCGGCAATATGTGATTCACCCGCGCAATGTCTGATTCACCCCCCGCAATGTCTGATTCACCCTGCAATGTCTAAATCTCCCTGCAATGTCTGATTCAACCCCGCAATGTCTGATTCACGCTCCGCAATGTCTGATTCAGCCCCGCAATGTCTGATTCAACCCCGCAATGTCTGATTCACTCTCCGCAATGTCTGATTCAGCCCCGCAATGTCTGATTCAACCCCGCAATATCTGATTCACTCTCCGCAATGTCTGATTCAGCCCCGCAATGTCTGATTCACCCTCCCCAATGTCTGATTTACCTCCGCAATGTCCAATTCACCCCCGCAATGTCTGATTCACCCCCCGCAATGTCTGATTCACCCCCCGCAATGTCTGATTCACCCCTGCAATGTTTGATTCACCCCTGCAATGTCCGATTCACCCCGGAATGTCTGATTCACCCCGCAATGTCAGATTCACCCCCTGCAATGTCTGATTGACCCCCGCAATGTCTGATTCAAACTCGCAAAGTCGGATTCACCCTCCCCAATGTCTGATTTACCCCGGCAATATGTGATTCACCCGCGCAATGTCTGATTCACCCCCCGCAATGTCTGATTCACCCTGCAATGTCTAAATCTCCCTGCAATGTCTGATTCAACCCCGCAATGTCTGATTCACGCTCCGCAATGTCTGATTCAGCCCCGCAATGTCTGATTCAACCCCGCAATGTCTGATTCACTCTCCGCAATGTCTGATTCAGCCCCGCAATGTCTGATTCAACTCCGCAATGTCTGATTCACTCTCCGCAATGTCTGATTCAGCCCCGCAATGTCTGATTCACCCTCCCCAATGTCTGATTTACGTCCGCAATGTCCAATTCACCCCCGCAATGTCTGATTCACCCTCGCAAAGTCTGATTCACGATTCCCCGCAATGTCAGATTCACCCCCGCAATGTCTGATTCAACCCCCGCAATGTCTGATTCTCCCCCGCAATGTCTGATTCTCCCCCGCAATGTCTGATTCACCACCGCAAAGTCTGATTCATGCCCCCAATGTCTGATTCACCCCCGCAATGTCTGATTCATCCCCGCAAAGCCTGATTCATCCCCGTAATGTCTGATTTATCCCCGCAATGTCTGATTCACCCTCGCAATGTCTGATTCATGCCCCCAATGTCTGATTCACCCCCGCAATGTCTGATTCATCCCCCGCAATGTCTGATTCACACCCACCAATGTCTGATTCATCCCCCGCAATGTCTGATTCACTCCCGCAATACCTGAGTCAACACCCCCCCGCAATTTCTGATTCACTCCCGCAAAGTCTGATTCACCCGGCCAATGCCTGATTCACCCCGCAATGTCTGATTCAACCCCCGCAATGTCTGATTCACTTCCCACAATCTCTGATTCACTCCCGCAATGGCTGATTCACTCCTGCAATGTCTGATTCACACCGGAATGTCTGATTTAACCCGCAATGTCGGATTCACCCCCTGCAATGTTTGATTCACCCCCGCAATGTCTGATTCACCCTCACAAAGTCTGATTCACCTTCCCGAATGCGTGATTTACCCCAGCAATACCTGATTCACCCCCGCAATGTTTGATTCATCCTCGCAAAGTCTGATTCACATTCCCCAATGTGTGATTTACCCCCGCAATGTATGAAACACCCCGGCAATGTCTGATTCACCTCCCCCAATGTCTGATTTACCCCCGCAATGCCTGATTCACCCTCGCAAATTCTGATACACGCCCCCCCCGCAATGTCTGATTCACCCCCGCAATGTCTGATTCACCCCCGCAATGTCTGATTCACCCCCCGCAATGTCTGATTCACCCCCCCAATGTCTGATTCAACCCCCCCGCAATGTCTGATTCAGCCACCAATGTCTGATTCATCCCCGTAATGTCTGATTTACCCCCGCAATGTATGAAACACCCCGGCAATGTCTGAATCACCTCCCCCAATGTCTGATTCACCCCCGCAATGTCTTATTCACCCCTGCAATGTCTGATTCATGCACTCCCGCAATGCCTGATTCACCCCCGCAATGTTTGATTCATGCCCCCAATGTCTGATTCACTCTCCGCAATGTCTGATTCACACTCGCAATGTCTGATTCACTCCCGCCGCAATGTCTGATTCAACCCCCCCGCAATATCTGATTCAGCTACCAATGTCTGATTCAGCCCCGCAAAGTCCGATTCACCCACGCAATGTCTGATTCACCCCCGCAATGAATGATTCACACCCCGCAATGTCTGATTCACACCCGCAATGTCTGAATCACCCCGCAATGTCTGATTTATCCCGCAATGTCTGATTCACTCCCGCAATGTCTGATTCGCTCTCCGCAATGTCTGATACACCCTTGCAATGTCTGAATCACCCCCACGCAATGTCTGATTGAACCCCCCCCGCAATGTCTGATTGAACCCCCCCGCAATGTCTGATTCAGCCACCAATGTCTGATTCAGCCCCGCAAGGTCTGATTCACCCTCCCCAATGTCTGATTCACCCTCCCCAATGTCTGATTCACCCACGCAATGTCTGATTCACCCCCGCAATGAATGATTCACACCCCGCAATGTCTGATTCACCCCACAATGTCTGATTCACCCAAGCAATATCCGATTCAACCCCCGCAATGTCTGATTCATTCCCACAATGTCTGATACACCCTCGCAAAGTCTGATTCACACTCCCTAATGTCTGATTTACCCCCGCAATGTATGAAACACCCCCGCAATGTCTGATTCACCCCCCGCAATGTCTGATTCACCCCTGCAATGTTTGATTCACCCCTGCAATGTCCGATTCACCCCGGAATGTCTGATTCACCCCGCAATGTCAGATTCACCCCCTGCAATGTCTGATTGACCCCCGCAATGTCTGATTCAAACTCGCAAAGTCGGATTCACCCTCCCCAATGTCTGATTTACCCCGGCAATATGTGATTCACCCGCACAATGTCTGATTCACCCCCCGCAATGTCTGATTCACCCCGCAATGTCTAAATCTCCCTGCAATGTCTGATTCAACCCCGCAATGTCTGATTCACTCTCCGCAATGTCTGATTCAACCCCGCAATGTCTGATTCACTCTCCGCAATGTCTGATTCAGCCCCGCAATGTCTGATTCACCCTCCCCAATGTCTGATTTACCCCCGCAATGTCCAATTCACCCCCGCAATGTCCGATTCACCCCCTGCAATTTCTGATTCACCCCCGCAATGTTTGATTCACCCCCGCAATGTCCGATTCTCCCCCGCAAAGTATGAAACACCCCGGCAATGTCTTATTCACCTCCCCCAATGTCTGATTCACCCGCGCAATGTCTGATTCACCCTCGCAAAGTCTGATTCACGATTCCCCGCAATGTCAGATTCACCCCCGCAATGTCTGATTCAACCCCCGCAATGTCTGATTCTCCCCCGCAATGTCTGATTCTCCCCCGCAATGTCGGATTCACCACCGCAAAGTCTGATTCATGCCCCCAATGTCTGATTCACCCCCGCAATGTCTGATTCATCCCCGCAATGCCTGATTCATCCCCGTAATGTCTGATTTATCCCTGCAATGTCTGATTCACTCCCGCAATCCTGATTCAACCCCCCCCGCAATATCCGATTCAACCCTCGCAAAGTCTGATTCACACTCCCTAATGTCTGATTTACCCCCGCAATGTATGAAACACCCTGGCAATGTCTGATTCACCTCCCCCAATGTCTGATTCACCCCCACAATGTCTTAATCACCACCGTAATGTCAGATTCATGCACTCCCGCAATGCCTGATTCACCCCCGCAATGTCTGATTCATGCCCCCATGTCTGATTCACTCTCCGCAATGTCTGATTCACCCTCGCAATGTCTGATTCACTCCCGCCGCAATGTCTGATTCAACCCCCCCGCAATATCTGATTCAGCTACCAATGTCTGATTCAGCCCCGCAAAGTCTGATTCACCCTCCCATATGTCTGATTCACCCACGCAATGTCTGATTCACGCCCGCAATGTCTGAATCACCCCGCAATGTCTGATTCACCCCAGCAATGTCTGATTCACCCCCGCAATGTCCGATTCACCCCCGCAATGTCTGATTCACACCCTCATGTCTGATTCCCTCCCCGCAATATCTGATTCACCCCCCCGCAATGTCTGATTCACCCCCGCAATGTCTGATTCACCCTCCCCAATATCTGATCTACCTCCGCAATGTCCAATTCACCCCCGCAATGTCTGATTCACCCTCGCAAAGTCTGATTCACGATTCCCCGCAATGTCAGATTCACCCCCGCAATGTCTGATTCAACCCCCGCAATGTCTGATTCTCCCCCGCAATGTCTGATTCACCACCGCAAAGTCTGATTCATGCCCCCAATGTCTGATTCACCCCCGCAATGTCTGATTCATCCCCGCAATGCCTGATTCATCCCCGTAATGTCTGATTTATCCCTGCAATGTCTGATTCACTCCCGCAATCCTGATTCAACCCCCCCCGCAATATCCGATTCAACCCTCGCAAAGTCTGATTCACACTCCCTAATGTCTGATTTACCCCCGCAATGTATGAAACACCCTGGCAATGTCTGATTCACCTCCCCCAATGTCTGATTCACCCCCACAATGTCTTATTCACCCCCGTAATGTCAGATTCATGCACTCCCGCAATGCCTGATTCACCCCCGCAATGTCTGATTCATGCCCCCATGTCTGATTCACTCTCCGCAATGTCTGATTCACCCTCGCAATGTCTGATTCACTCCCCCCGCAATATCTGATTCAGCTACCAATGTCTGATTCAGCCCCGCAAAGTCTGATTCACCCTCCCATATGTCTGATTCACCCACGCAATGTTTGATTCACGCCCGCAATGTCTGAATCACCCCGCAATATCTGATTCACCCCAGCAATGTCTGATTCACACCCGCAATGTCCGATTCACCCCCGCAATGTCTGATTCACACCCTCATGTCTGATTCCCTCCCCGCAATATCTGATTCACCCCCCCGCAATGTCTGATTCACCCCCGCAATGTCTGATTCACCCTCGCAATGTCTGATTCATGCCCCCAATGTCTGATTGACCCCCGCAATGTCTGATTCAAACTCGCAAAGTCGGATTCACCCTCCCCAATGTCTGATTTACCCCGGCAATATGTGATTCACCCGCGCAATGTCTGATTCACCCCCCGCAATGTCTGATTCACCCTGCAATGTCTAAATCTCCCTGCAATGTCTGATTCAACCCCGCAATGTCTGATTCACGCTCCGCAATGTCTGATTCAGCCCCGCAATGTCTGATTCAACCCCGCAATGTCTGATTCACTCTCCGCAATGTCTGATTCAGCCCCGCAATGTCTGATTCAACCCCGCAATGTCTGATTCACTCTCCGCAATGTCTGATTCAGCCCCGCAATGTCTGATTCACCCTCCCCAATGTCTGATTTACCTCCGCAATGTCCAATTCACCCCCGCAATGTCTGATTCACCCTCGCAAAGTCTGATTCACGATTCCCCGCAATGTCAGATTCACCCCCGCAATGTCTGATTCACCCCCCGCAATGTCTGATTCACCCCCCCAATGTCTGATTCAACCCCCCCGCAATGTCTGATTCAGCCACCAATGTCTGATTCATCCCCGTAATGTCTGATTCACCCCCCGCAATGTCTGATTCACCCCTGCAATGTTTGATTCACCCCTGCAATGTCCGATTCACCCCGGAATGTCTGATTCACCCCGCAATGTCAGATTCACCCCCTGCAATGTCTGATTGACCCCCGCAATGTCTGATTCAAACTCGCAAATTCGGATTCACCCTCCCCAATGTCTGATTTACCCCGGCAATATGTGATTCACCCGCGCAATGTCTGATTCACCCCCCGCAATGTCTGATTCACCCTGCAATGTCTAAATCTCCCTGCAATGTCTGATTCAACCCCGCAATGTCTGATTCACGCTCCGCAATGTCTGATTCAGCCCCGCAATGTCTGATTCAACCCCACAATGTCTGATTCACTCTCCGCAATGTCTGATTCAGCCCCGCAATGTCTGATTCAACCCCGCAATATCTGATTCACTCTCCGCAATGTCTGATTCAGCCCCGCAATGTCTGATTCACCCTCCCCAATGTCTGATTTACCTCCGCAATGTCCAATTCACCCCCGCAATGTCTGATTCACCCCCCGCAATGTCTGATTCACCTCCCGCAATGTCTGATTCACCCCTGCAATGTTTGATTCACCCCTGCAATGTCCGATTCACCCCGGAATGTCTGATTCACCCCGCAATGTCAGATTCACCCCCTGCAATGTCTGATTGACCCCCGCAATGTCTGATTCAAACTCGCAAAGTCGGATTCACCCTCCCCAATGTCTGATTTACCCCGGCAATATGTGATTCACCCGCGCAATGTCTGATTCACCCCCCGCAATGTCTGATTCACCCTGCAATGTCTAAATCTCCCTGCAATGTCTGATTCAACCCCGCAATGTCTGATTCACGCTCCGCAATGTCTGATTCAGCCCCGCAATGTCTGATTCAACCCCGCAATGTCTGATTCACTCTCCGCAATGTCTGATTCAGCCCCGCAATGTCTGATTCAACTCCGCAATGTCTGATTCACTCTCCGCAATGTCTGATTCAGCCCCGCAATGTCTGATTCACCCTCCCCAATGTCTGATTTACCTCCGCAATGTCCAATTCACCCCCGCAATGTCTGATTCACCCTCGCAAAGTCTGATTCACGATTCCCCGCAATGTCAGATTCACCCCCGCAATGTCTGATTCAACCCCCGCAATGTCTGATTCTCCCCCGCAATGTCTGATTCTCCCCCGCAATGTCTGATTCACCACCGCAAAGTCTGATTCATGCCCCCAATGTCTGATTCACCCCCGCAATGTCTGATTCATCCCCGTAATGCCTGATTCATCCCCGTAATGTCTGATTTATCCCTGCAATGTCTGATTCACCCTCGCAATGTCTGATTCATGCCCCCAATGTCTGATTCACCCCCGCAATGTCTGATTCATCCCCCGCAATGTCTGATTCACACCCACCAATGTCTGATTCATCCCCCGCAATGTCTGATTCACTCCCGCAATACCTGAGTCAACACCCCCCCGCAATTTCTGATTCACTCCCGCAAAGTCTGATTCACCCGGCCAATGCCTGATTCACCCCGCAATGTCTGATTCAACCCCCGCAATGTCTGATTCACTTCCCACAATCTCTGATTCACTCCCGCAATGGCTGATTCACTCCTGCAATGTCTGATTCACACCGGAATGTCTGATTTAACCCGCAATGTCGGATTCACCCCCTGCAATGTTTGATTCACCCCCGCAATGTCTGATTCACCCTCACAAAGTCTGATTCACCTTCCCGAATGCGTGATTTACCCCAGCAATACCTGATTCACCCCCGCAATGTTTGATTCATCCTCGCAAAGTCTGATTCACATTCCCCAATGTGTGATTTACCCCCGCAATGTATGAAACACCCCGGCAATGTCTGATTCACCTCCCCCAATGTCTGATTTACCCCCGCAATGCCTGATTCACCCTCGCAAATTCTGATACACGCCCCCCCCGCAATGTCTGATTCACCCCCGCAATGTCTGATTCACCCCCGCAATGTCTGATTCACCCCCCGCAATGTCTGATTCACCCCCCCAATGTCTGATTCAACCCCCCCGCAATGTCTGATTCAGCCACCAATGTCTGATTCATCCCCGTAATGTCTGATTTACCCCCGCAATGTATGAAACACCCCGGCAATGTCTGAATCACCTCCCCCAATGTCTGATTCACCCCCGCAATGTCTTATTCACCCCTGCAATGTCTGATTCATGCACTCCCGCAATGCCTGATTCACCCCCGCAATGTTTGATTCATGCCCCCAATGTCTGATTCACTCTCCGCAATGTCTGATTCACACTCGCAATGTCTGATTCACTCCCGCCGCAATGTCTGATTCAACCCCCCCGCAATATCTGATTCAGCTACCAATGTCTGATTCAGCCCCGCAAAGTCCGATTCACCCACGCAATGTCTGATTCACCCCCGCAATGAATGATTCACACCCCGCAATGTCTGATTCACACCCGCAATGTCTGAATCACCCCGCAATGTCTGATTTATCCCGCAATGTCTGATTCACTCCCGCAATGTCTGATTCGCTCTCCGCAATGTCTGATACACCCTTGCAATGTCTGAATCACCCCCACGCAATGTCTGATTGAACCCCCCCCGCAATGTCTGATTGAACCCCCCCGCAATGTCTGATTCAGCCACCAATGTCTGATTCAGCCCCGCAAGGTCTGATTCACCCTCCCCAATGTCTGATTCACCCTCCCCAATGTCTGATTCACCCACGCAATGTCTGATTCACCCCCGCAATGAATGATTCACACCCCGCAATGTCTGATTCACCCCACAATGTCTGATTCACCCAAGCAATATCCGATTCAACCCCCGCAATGTCTGATTCATTCCCACAATGTCTGATACACCCTCGCAAAGTCTGATTCACACTCCCTAATGTCTGATTTACCCCCGCAATGTATGAAACACCCCCGCAATGTCTGATTCACCCCCCGCAATGTCTGATTCACCCCTGCAATGTTTGATTCACCCCTGCAATGTCCGATTCACCCCGGAATGTCTGATTCACCCCGCAATGTCAGATTCACCCCCTGCAATGTCTGATTGACCCCCGCAATGTCTGATTCAAACTCGCAAAGTCGGATTCACCCTCCCCAATGTCTGATTTACCCCGGCAATATGTGATTCACCCGCACAATGTCTGATTCACCCCCCGCAATGTCTGATTCACCCCGCAATGTCTAAATCTCCCTGCAATGTCTGATTCAACCCCGCAATGTCTGATTCACTCTCCGCAATGTCTGATTCAACCCCGCAATGTCTGATTCACTCTCCGCAATGTCTGATTCAGCCCCGCAATGTCTGATTCACCCTCCCCAATGTCTGATTTACCCCCGCAATGTCCAATTCACCCCCGCAATGTCCGATTCACCCCCTGCAATTTCTGATTCACCCCCGCAATGTTTGATTCACCCCAGCAATGTCCGATTCTCCCCCGCAAAGTATGAAACACCCCGGCAATGTCTTATTCACCTCCCCCAATGTCTGATTCACCCGCGCAATGTCTGATTCACCCTCGCAAAGTCTGATTCACGATTCCCCGCAATGTCAGATTCACCCCCGCAATGTCTGATTCAACCCCCGCAATGTCTGATTCTCCCCCGCAATGTCTGATTCTCCCCCGCAATGTCGGATTCACCACCGCAAAGTCTGATTCATGCCCCCAATGTCTGATTCACCCCCGCAATGTCTGATTCATCCCCGCAATGCCTGATTCATCCCCGTAATGTCTGATTTATCCCTGCAATGTCTGATTCACTCCCGCAATCCTGATTCAACCCCCCCCGCAATATCCGATTCAACCCTCGCAAAGTCTGATTCACACTCCCTAATGTCTGATTTACCCCCGCAATGTATGAAACACCCTGGCAATGTCTGATTCACCTCCCCCAATGTCTGATTCACCCCCACAATGTCTTAATCACCCCCGTAATGTCAGATTCATGCACTCCCGCAATGCCTGATTCACCCCCGCAATGTCTGATTCATGCCCCCATGTCTGATTCACTCTCCGCAATGTCTGATTCACCCTCGCAATGTCTGATTCACTCCCGCCGCAATGTCTGATTCAACCCCCCCGCAATATCTGATTCAGCTACCAATGTCTGATTCAGCCCCGCAAAGTCTGATTCACCCTCCCATATGTCTGATTCACCCACGCAATGTCTGATTCACGCCCGCAATGTCTGAATCACCCCGCAATGTCTGATTCACCCCAGCAATGTCTGATTCACCCCCGCAATGTCCGATTCACCCCCGCAATGTCTGATTCACACCCTCGTGTCTGATTCCCTCCCCGCAATATCTGATTCACCCCCCCGCAATGTCTGATTCACCCCCGCAATGTCTGATTCACCCTCGCAATGTCTGATTCATGCCCCCAATGTCTGATTCACCCCCGCAATGTCTGATTCATCCCCGCAATGTCTGATTCACACCCACCAATGTCTGATTCATCCCCCGCAATGTCTGATTCACTCCCGCAATGCCTGAGTCAACACCCCCCCGCAATTTCTGATTCACTCCCGCAAAGTCTGATTCACCCGGCCAATGCCTGATTCACCCTGCAATGTCTGATTCAACCCCCGCAATGTCTGATTCACTTCCCACAATCTCTGATTCACTCCCGCAATGGCTGATTCACTCCTGCAATGTCTGATTCATCCTCGCAAAGTCTGATTCACATTCCCCAATGTGTGATTTACCCCCGCAATGTATGAAACACCCCGGCAATGTCTGATTCACCCCCCCGCAATGTCTGATTCACCCCCGTAATGTCAGATTCATGCACTCCCGCAATGCCTGATTCACCCCCGCAATGTCTGATTCATGCCCCCATGTCTGATTCACTCTCCGCAATGTCTGATTCACCCTCGCAATGTCTGATTCACTCCCGCCGCAATGTCTGATTCAACCCCCCCGCAATATCTGATTCAGCTACCAATGTCTGATTCAGCCCCGCAAAGTCTGATTCACCCTCCCATATGTCTGATTCACCCACGCAATGTCTGATTCACGCCCGCAATGTCTGAATCACCCCGCAATGTCTGATTCACCCCAGCAATGTCTGATTCACTCCCGCAATGTCTGATTCACTCCCGCAATACCTGAGTCAACACCCCCCCGCAATTTCTGATTCACTCCCGCAAAGTCTGATTCACCCGGCCAATGCCTGATTCACCCCGCAATGTCTGATTCAACCCCCGCAATGTCTGATTCACTTCCCACAATCTCTGATTCACTCCCGCAATGGCTGATTCACTCCTGCAATGTCTGATTCACACCGGAATGTCTGATTTAACCCGCAATGTCGGATTCACCCCCTGCAATGTTTGATTCACCCCCGCAATGTCTGATTCACCCTCACAAAGTCTGATTCACCTTCCCGAATGCGTGATTTACCCCAGCAATACCTGATTCACCCCCGCAATGTTTGATTCATCCTCGCAAAGTCTGATTCACATTCCCCAATGTGTGATTTACCCCCGCAATGTATGAAACACCCCGGCAATGTCTGATTCACCTCCCCCAATGTCTGATTTACCCCCGCAATGCCTGATTCACCCTCGCAAATTCTGATACACGCCCCCCCCGCAATGTCTGATTCACCCCCGCAATGTCTGATTCACCCCCGCAATGTCTGATTCACCCCCCGCAATGTCTGATTCACCCCCCCAATGTCTGATTCAACCCCCCCGCAATGTCTGATTCAGCCACCAATGTCTGATTCATCCCCGTAATGTCTGATTTACCCCCGCAATGTATGAAACACCCCGGCAATGTCTGAATCACCTCCCCCAATGTCTGATTCACCCCCGCAATGTCTTATTCACCCCTGCAATGTCTGATTCATGCACTCCCGCAATGCCTGATTCACCCCCGCAATGTTTGATTCATGCCCCCAATGTCTGATTCACTCTCCGCAATGTCTGATTCACACTCGCAATGTCTGATTCACTCCCGCCGCAATGTCTGATTCAACCCCCCCGCAATATCTGATTCAGCTACCAATGTCTGATTCAGCCCCGCAAAGTCCGATTCACCCACGCAATGTCTGATTCACCCCCGCAATGAATGATTCACACCCCGCAATGTCTGATTCACACCCGCAATGTCTGAATCACCCCGCAATGTCTGATTTATCCCGCAATGTCTGATTCACTCCCGCAATGTCTGATTCGCTCTCCGCAATGTCTGATACACCCTCGCAATGTCTGAATCACCCCCACGCAATGTCTGATTGAACCCCCCCCGCAATGTCTGATTGAACCCCCCCGCAATGTCTGATTCAGCCACCAATGTCTGATTCAGCCCCGCAAGGTCTGATTCACCCTCCCCAATGTCTGATTCACCCTCCCCAATGTCTGATTCACCCACGCAATGTCTGATTCACCCCCGCAATGAATGATTCACACCCCGCAATGTCTGATTCACCCCACAATGTCTGATTCACCCAAGCAATATCCGATTCAACCCCCGCAATGTCTGATTCATTCCCACAATGTCTGATACACCCTCGCAAAGTCTGATTCACACTCCCTAATGTCTGATTTACCCCCGCAATGTATGAAACACCCCCGCAATGTCTGATTCACCCCCCGCAATGTCTGATTCACCCCTGCAATGTTTGATTCACCCCTGCAATGTCCGATTCACCCCGGAATGTCTGATTCACCCCGCAATGTCAGATTCACCCCCTGCAATGTCTGATTGACCCCCGCAATGTCTGATTCAAACTCGCAAAGTCGGATTCACCCTCCCCAATGTCTGATTTACCCCGGCAATATGTGATTCACCCGCACAATGTCTGATTCACCCCCCGCAATGTCTGATTCACCCCGCAATGTCTAAATCTCCCTGCAATGTCTGATTCAACCCCGCAATGTCTGATTCACGCTCCGCAATGTCTGATTCAGCCCCGCAATGTCTGATTCAACCCCGCAATGTCTGATTCACTCTCCGCAATGTCTGATTCAACCCCGCAATGTCTGATTCACTCTCCGCAATGTCTGATTCAGCCCCGCAATGTCTGATTCACCCTCCCCAATGTCTGATTTACCCCCGCAATGTCCAATTCACCCCCGCAATGTCCGATTCACCCCCTGCAATTTCTGATTCACCCCCGCAATGTTTGATTCACCCCCGCAATGTCCGATTCTCCCCCGCAAAGTATGAAACACCCCGGCAATGTCTTATTCACCTCCCCCAATGTCTGATTCACCCGCGCAATGTCTGATTCACCCTCGCAGAGTCTGA
The DNA here is from genome assembly GCF_052327205.1 of Somniosus microcephalus. Classification (NCBI taxonomy): domain Eukaryota; kingdom Metazoa; phylum Chordata; class Chondrichthyes; order Squaliformes; family Somniosidae; genus Somniosus; species Somniosus microcephalus. The sequence continues at coordinate 865,108 of NC_140996.1, read as the reverse complement.
TTCACGATTCCCCGCAATGTCAGATTCACCCCCGCAATGTCTGATTCAACCCCCGCAATGTCTGATTCTCCCCCGCAATGTCTGATTCTCCCCCGCAATGTCTGATTCACCACCGCAATGCCTGATTCATCCCCGTAATGTCTGATTTATCCCTGCAATGTCTGATTCACTCCCGCAATCCTGATTCAACCCCCCCCGCAATATCCGATTCAACCCTCGCAAAGTCTGATTCACACTCCCTAATGTCTGATTTACCCCCGCAATGTATGAAACACCCTGGCAATGTCTGATTCACCTCCCCCAATGTCTGATTCACCCCCACAATGTCTTAATCACCCCCGTAATGTCAGATTCATGCACTCCCGCAATGCCTGATTCACCCCCGCAATGTCTGATTCATGCCCCCATGTCTGATTCACTCTCCGCAATGTCTGATTCACCCTCGCAATGTCTGATTCACTCCCGCCGCAATGTCTGATTCAACCCCCCCGCAATATCTGATTCAGCTACCAATGTCTGATTCAGCCCCGCAAAGTCTGATTCACCCTCCCATATGTCTGATTCACCCACGCAATGTCTGATTCACGCCCGCAATGTCTGAATCACCCCGCAATGTCTGATTCACCCCAGCAATGTCTGATTCACCCCCGCAATGTCCGATTCACCCCCGCAATGTCTGATTCACACCCTCATGTCTGATTCCCTCCCCGCAATATCTGATTCACCCCCCCGCAATGTCTGATTCACCCCCGCAATGTCTGATTCACCCTCGCAATGTCTGATTCATGCCCCCAATGTCTGATTCACCCCCGCAATGTCTGATTCATCCCCGCAATGTCTGATTCACACCCACCAATGTCTGATTCATCCCCCGCAATGTCTGATTCACTCCCGCAATGCCTGAGTCAACACCCCCCCGCAATTTCTGATTCACTCCCGCAAAGTCTGATTCACCCGGCCAATGCCTGATTCACCCTGCAATGTCTGATTCAACCCCCGCAATGTCTGATTCACTTCCCACAATCTCTGATTCACTCCCGCAATGGCTGATTCACTCCTGCAATGTCTGATTCACACCGGAATGTCTGATTTAACCCGCAATGTCGGATTCACCCCCTGCAATGTTTGATTCACCCCCGCAATGTCTGATTCACCCTCACAAAGTCTGATTCACCTTCCCGAATGCGTGATTTACCCCAGCAATACCTGATTCACCCCCGCAATGTTTGATTCATCCTCGCAAAGTCTGATTCACATTCCCCAATGTGTGATTTACCCCCGCAATGTATGAAACACCCCGGCAATGTCTGATTCACCTCCCCCAATGTCTGATTTACCCCCGCAATGCCTGATTCACCCTCGCAAATTCTGATACACGCCCCCCCCGCAATGTCTGATTCACCCCCGCAATGTCTGATTCACCCCCGCAATGTCTGATTCACCCCCCGCAATGTCTGATTCACCCCCCCAATGTCTGATTCAACCCCCCCGCAATGTCTGATTCAGCCACCAATGTCTGATTCATCCCCGTAATGTCTGATTTACCCCCACAATGTATGAAACACCCCGGCAATGTCTGAATCACCTCCCCCAATGTCTGATTCACCCCCGCAATGTCTTATTCACCCCTGCAATGTCTGATTCATGCACTCCCGCAATGCCTGATTCACCCCCGCAATGTTTGATTCATGCCCCCAATGTCTGATTCACTCTCCGCAATGTCTGATTCACACTCGCAATGTCTGATTCACTCCCGCCGCAATGTCTGATTCAACCCCCCCGCAATATCTGATTCAGCTACCAATGTCCGATTCAGCCCCGCAAAGTCCGATTCACCCACGCAATGTCTGATTCACCCCCGCAATGAATGATTCACACCCCGCAATGTCTGATTCACACCCGCAATGTCTGAATCACCCCGCAATGTCTGATTTATCCCGCAATGTCTGATTCACTCCCGCAATGTCTGATTCGCTCTCCGCAATGTCTGATACACCCTCGCAATGTCTGAATCACCCCCACGCAATGTCTGATTGAACCCCCCCCGCAATGTCTGATTGAACCCCCCCGCAATGTCTGATTCAGCCACCAATGTCTGATTCAGCCCCGCAAGGTCTGATTCACCCTCCCCAATGTCTGATTCACCCTCCCCAATGTCTGATTCACCCACGCAATGTCTGATTCACCCCCGCAATGAATGATTCACACCCCGCAATGTCTGATTCACCCCACAATGTCTGATTCACCCAAGCAATATCCGATTCAACCCCCGCAATGTCTGATTCATTCCCACAATGTCTGATACACCCTCGCAAAGTCTGATTCACACTCCCTAATGTCTGATTTACCCCCGCAATGTATGAAACACCCCCGCAATGTCTGATTCACCCCCCGCAATGTCTGATTCACCCCTGCAATGTTTGATTCACCCCTGCAATGTCCGATTCACCCCGGAATGTCTGATTCACCCCGCAATGTCAGATTCACCCCCTGCAATGTCTGATTGACCCCCGCAATGTCTGATTCAAACTCGCAAAGTCGGATTCACCCTCCCCAATGTCTGATTTACCCCGGCAATATGTGATTCACCCGCACAATGTCTGATTCACCCCCCGCAATGTCTGATTCACCCCGCAATGTCTAAATCTCCCTGCAATGTCTGATTCAACCCCGCAATGTCTGATTCACGCTCCGCAATGTCTGATTCAGCCCCGCAATGTCTGATTCAACCCCGCAATGTCTGATTCACTCTCCGCAATGTCTGATTCAACCCCGCAATGTCTGATTCACTCTCCGCAATGTCTGATTCAGCCCCGCAATGTCTGATTCACCCTCCCCAATGTCTGATTTACCCCCGCAATGTCCAATTCACCCCCGCAATGTCCGATTCACCCCCTGCAATTTCTGATTCACCCCCGCAATGTTTGATTCACCCCCGCAATGTCCGATTCTCCCCCGCAAAGTATGAAACACCCCGGCAATGTCTTATTCACCTCCCCCAATGTCTGATTCACCCGCGCAATGTCTGATTCACCCTCGCAAAGTCTGATTCACGATTCCCCGCAATGTCAGATTCACCCCCGCAATGTCTGATTCAACCCCCGCAATGTCTGATTCTCCCCCGCAATGTCTGATTCTCCCCCGCAATGTCTGATTCACCACCGCAAAGTCTGATTCATGCCCCCAATGTCTGATTCACCCCCGCAATGTCTGATTCATCCCCGCAATGCCTGATTCATCCCCGTAATGTCTGATTTATCCCTGCAATGTCTGATTCACTCCCGCAATCCTGATTCAACCCCCCCCGCAATATCCGATTCAACCCTCGCAAAGTCTGATTCACACTCCCTAATGTCTGATTTACCCCCGCAATGTATGAAACACCCTGGCAATGTCTGATTCACCTCCCCCAATGTCTGATTCACCCCCACAATGTCTTAATCACCCCCGTAATGTCAGATTCATGCACTCCCGCAATGCCTGATTCACCCCCGCAATGTCTGATTCATGCCCCCATGTCTGATTCACTCTCCGCAATGTCTGATTCACCCTCGCAATGTCTGATTCACTCCCGCCGCAATGTTTGATTCAACCCCCCCGCAATATCTGATTCAGCTACCAATGTCTGATTCAGCCCCGCAAAGTCTGATTCACCCTCCCATATGTCTGATTCACCCACGCAATGTCTGATTCACGCCCGCAATGTCTGAATCACCCCGCAATGTCTGATTCACCCCAGCAATGTCTGATTCACCCCCGCAATGTCCGATTCACCCCCGCAATGTCTGATTCACACCCTCATGTCTGATTCCCTCCCCGCAATATCTGATTCACCCCCCCGCAATGTCTGATTCACCCCCGCAATGTCTGATTCACCCTCGCAATGTCTGATTCATGCCCCCAATGTCTGATTCACCCCCGCAATGTCTGATTCATCCCCGCAATGTCTGATTCACACCCACCAATGTCTGATTCATCCCCCGCAATGTCTGATTCACTCCCGCAATGCCTGAGTCAACACCCCCCCGCAATTTCTGATTCACTCCCGCAAAGTCTGATTCACCCGGCCAATGCCTGATTCACCCTGCAATGTCTGATTCAACCCCCGCAATGTCTGATTCATCCCCGCAATGTCTGATTCACACCCACCAATGTCTGATTCATCCCCCGCAATGTCTGATTCACTCCCGCAATGCCTGAGTCAACACCCCCCCGCAATTTCTGATTCACTCCCGCAAAGTCTGATTCACCCGGCCAATGCCTGATTCACCCTGCAATGTCAGATTCAGCCCCGCAATGTCTGATTCTCCCCCGCAATGTCTGATTCTCCCCCGCAATGTCTGATTCACCACCGCAAAGTCTGATTCATGCCCCCAATGTCTGATTCACCCCCGCAATGTCTGATTCATCCCCGCAATGCCTGATTCATCCCCGTAATGTCTGATTTATCCCTGCAATGTCTGATTCACTCCCGCAATCCTGATTCAACCCCCCCCGCAATATCCGATTCAACCCTCGCAAAGTCTGATTCACACTCCCTAATGTCTGATTTACCCCCGCAATGTATGAAACACCCTGGCAATGTCTGATTCACCTCCCCCAATGTCTGATTCACACCCACAATGTCTTAATCACCCCCGTAATGTCAGATTCATGCACTCCCGCAATGCCTGATTCACCCCCGCAATGTCTGATTCATGCCCCCATGTCTGATTCACTCTCCGCAATGTCTGATTCACCCTCGCAATGTCTGATTCACTCCCGCCGCAATGTCTGATTCAACCCCCCCGCAATATCTGATTCAGCTACCAATGTCTGATTCAGCCCCGCAAAGTCTGATTCACCCTCCCATATGTCTGATTCACCCACGCAATGTCTGATTCACGCCCGCAATGTCTGAATCACCCCGCAATGTCTGATTCACCCCAGCAATGTCTGATTCACCCCCGCAATGTCCGATTCACCCCCGCAATGTCTGATTCACACCCTCATGTCTGATTCCCTCCCCGCAATATCTGATTCACCCCCCCGCAATGTCTGATTCACCCCTGCAATGTCTGATTCACCCTCGCAATGTCTGATTCATGCCCCCAATGTCTGATTCACCCCCGCAATGTCTGATTCATCCCCGCAATGTCTGATTCACACCCACCAATGTCAGATTCACCCCCGCAATGTCTGATTCAACCCCCGCAATGTCTGATTCTCCCCCGCAATGTCTGATTCTCCCCCGCAATGTCTGATTCACCACCGCAAAGTCTGATTCATGCCCCCAATGTCTGATTCACCCCCGCAATGTCTGATTCATCCCCGCAATGCCTGATTCATCCCCGTAATGTCTGATTTATCCCTGCAATGTCTGATTCACTCCCGCAATCCTGATTCAACCCCCCCCGCAATATCCGATTCAACCCTCGCAAAGTCTGATTCACACTCCCTAATGTCTGATTTACCCCCGCAATGTATGAAACACCCTGGCAATGTCTGATTCACCTCCCCCAATGTCTGATTCACCCCCACAATGTCTTAATCACCCCCGTAATGTCAGATTCATGCACTCCCGCAATGCCTGATTCACCCCCGCAATGTCTGATTCATGCCCCCATGTCTGATTCACTCTCCGCAATGTCTGATTCACCCTCGCAATGTCTGATTCACTCCCGCCGCAATGTTTGATTCAACCCCCCCGCAATATCTGATTCAGCTACCAATGTCTGATTCAGCCCCGCAAAGTCTGATTCACCCTCCCATATGTCTGATTCACCCACGCAATGTCTGATTCACGCCCGCAATGTCTGAATCACCCCGCAATGTCTGATTCACCCCAGCAATGTCTGATTCACCCCCGCAATGTCCGATTCACACCCGCAATGTCTGATTCACACCCTCATGTCTGATTCCCTCCCCGCAATATCTGATTCACCCCCCCGCAATGTCTGATTCACCCCCGCAATGTCTGATTCACCCTCGCAATGTCTGATTCATGCCCCCAATGTCTGATTCACCCCCGCAATGTCTGATTCATCCCCGCAATGTCTGATTCACACCCACCAATGTCTGATTCATCCCCCGCAATGTCTGATTCACTCCCGCAATGCCTGAGTCAACAACCCCCCGCAATTTCTGATTCACTCCCGCAAAGTCTGATTCACCCGGCCAATGCCTGATTCACCCTGCAATGTCTGATTCAACCCCCGCAATGTCTGATTCATCCCCGCAATGTCTGATTCACACCCACCAATGTCTGATTCATCCCCCGCAATGTCTGATTCACTCCCGCAATGCCTGAGTCAACACCCCCCCGCAATTTCTGATTCACTCCCGCAAAGTCTGATTCACCCGGCCAATGCCTGATTCACCCTGCAATGTCAGATTCAGCCCCGCAATGTCTGATTCTCCCCCGCAATGTCTGATTCTCCCCCGCAATGTCTGATTCACCACCGCAAAGTCTGATTCATGCCCCCAATGTCTGATTCACCCCCGCAATGTCTGATTCATCCCCGCAATGCCTGATTCATCCCCGTAATGTCTGATTTATCCCTGCAATGTCTGATTCACTCCCGCAATCCTGATTCAACCCCCCCCGCAATATCCGATTCAACCCTCGCAAAGTCTGATTCACACTCCCTAATGTCTGATTTACCCCCGCAATGTATGAAACACCCTGGCAATGTCTGATTCACCTCCCCCAATGTCTGATTCACACCCACAATGTCTTAATCACCCCCGTAATGTCAGATTCATGCACTCCCGCAATGCCTGATTCACCCCCGCAATGTCTGATTCATGCCCCCATGTCTGATTCACTCTCCGCAATGTCTGATTCACCCTCGCAATGTCTGATTCACTCCCGCCGCAATGTCTGATTCAACCCCCCCGCAATATCTGATTCAGCTACCAATGTCTGATTCAGCCCCGCAAAGTCTGATTCACCCTCCCATATGTCTGATTCACCCACGCAATGTCTGATTCACGCCCGCAATGTCTGAATCACCCCGCAATGTCTGATTCACCCCAGCAATGTCTGATTCACCCCCGCAATGTCCGATTCACCCCCGCAATGTCTGATTCACACCCTCATGTCTGATTCCCTCCCCGCAATATCTGATTCACCCCCCCGCAATGTCTGATTCACCCCTGCAATGTCTGATTCACCCTCGCAATGTCTGATTCATGCCCCCAATGTCTGATTCACCCCCGCAATGTCTGATTCATCCCCGCAATGTCTGATTCACACCCACCAATGTCTGATTCATCCCCCGCAATGTCTGATTCACTCCCGCAATGCCTGAGTCAACACCCCCCCGCAATTTCTGATTCACTCCCGCAAAGTCTGATTCACCCGGCCAATGCCTGATTCACCCTGCAATGTCTGATTCAACCCCCGCAATGTCTGATTCACTTCCCACAATCTCTGATTCACTCCCGCAATGGCTGATTCACTCCTGCAATGTCTGATTCATCCTCGCAAAGTCTGATTCACATTCCCCAATGTGTGATTTACCCCCGCAATGTATGAAACACCCCGGCAATGTCTGATTCACCCCCCCGCAATGTCTGATTCACCCCCGTAATGTCAGATTCATGCACTCCCGCAATGCCTGATTCACCCCCGCAATGTCTGATTCATGCCCCCATGTCTGATTCACTCTCCGCAATGTCTGATTCACCCTCGCAATGTCTGATTCACTCCCGCCGCAATGTCTGATTCAACCCCCCCGCAATATCTGATTCAGCTACCAATGTCTGATTCAGCCCCGCAAAGTCTGATTCACCCTCCCATATGTCTGATTCACCCACGCAATGTCTGATTCACGCCCGCAATGTCTGAATCACCCCGCAATGTCTGATTCACCCCAGCAATGTCTGATTCACCCCCGCAATGTCCGATTCACCCCCGCAATGTCTGATTCACACCCTCATGTCTGATTCCCTCCCCGCAATATCTGATTCACCCCCCCGCAATGTCTGATTCACCCCCGCAATGTCTGATTCACCCTCGCAATGTCTGATTCATGCCCCCAATGTCTGATTCACCCCCGCAATGTCTGATTCATCCCCGCAATGTCTGATTCACACCCACCAATGTCTGATTCATCCCCCGCAATGTCTGATTCACTCCCGCAATGCCTGAGTCAACACCCCCCCGCAATTTCTGATTCACTCCCGCAAAGTCTGATTCACCCGGCCAATGCCTGATTCACCCTGCAATGTCTGATTCAACCCCCGCAATGTCTGATTCACTTCCCACAATCTCTGATTCACTCCCGCAATGGCTGATTCACTCCTGCAATGTCTGATTCACACCGGAATGTCTGATTTAACCCGCAATGTCGGATTCACCCCCTGCAATGTTTGATTCACCCCCGCAATGTCTGATTCACCCTCACAAAGTCTGATTCACCTTCCCGAATGCGTGATTTACCCCAGCAATACCTGATTCACCCCCGCAATGTTTGATTCATCCTCGCAAAGTCTGATTCACATTCCCCAATGTGTGATTTACCCCCGCAATGTATGAAACACCCCGGCAATGTCTGATTCACCTCCCCCAATGTCTGATTTACCCCCGCAATGCCTGATTCACCCTCGCAAATTCTGATACACGCCCCCCCCGCAATGTCTGATTCACCCCCGCAATGTCTGATTCACCCCCGCAATGTCTGATTCACCCCCCGCAATGTCTGATTCACCCCCCCAATGTCTGATTCAACCCCCCCGCAATGTCTGATTCAGCCACCAATGTCTGATTCATCCCCGTAATGTCTGATTTACCCCCGCAATGTATGAAACACCCCGGCAATGTCTGAATCACCTCCCCCAATGTCTGATTCACCCCCGCAATGTCTTATTCACCCCTGCAATGTCTGATTCATGCACTCCCGCAATGCCTGATTCACCCCCGCAATGTTTGATTCATGCCCCCAATGTCTGATTCACTCTCCGCAATGTCTGATTCACACTCGCAATGTCTGATTCACTCCCGCCGCAATGTCTGATTCAACCCCCCCGCAATATCTGATTCAGCTACCAATGTCCGATTCAGCCCCGCAAAGTCCGATTCACCCACGCAATGTCTGATTCACCCCCGCAATGAATGATTCACACCCCGCAATGTCTGATTCACACCCGCAATGTCTGAATCACCCCGCAATGTCTGATTTATCCCGCAATGTCTGATTCACTCCCGCAATGTCTGATTCGCTCTTCGCAATGTCTGATACACCCTCGCAATGTCTGAATCACCCCCACGCAATGTCTGATTGAACCCCCCCCGCAATGTCTGATTGAACCCCCCCGCAATGTCTGATTCAGCCACCAATGTCTGATTCAGCCCCGCAAGGTCTGATTCACCCTCCCCAATGTCTGATTCACCCTCCCCAATGTCTGATTCACCCACGCAATGTCTGATTCACCCCCGCAATGAATGATTCACACCCCGCAATGTCTGATTCACCCCACAATGTCTGATTCACCCAAGCAATATCCGATTCAACCCCCGCAATGTCTGATTCATTCCCACAATGTCTGATACACCCTCGCAAAGTCTGATTCACACTCCCTAATGTCTGATTTACCCCCGCAATGTATGAAACACCCCCGCAATGTCTGATTCACCCCCCGCAATGTCTGATTCACCCCTGCAATGTTTGATTCACCCCTGCAATGTCCGATTCACCCCGGAATGTCTGATTCACCCCGCAATGTCAGATTCACCCCCTGCAATGTCTGATTGACCCCCGCAATGTCTGATTCAAACTCGCAAAGTCGGATTCACCCTCCCCAATGTCTGATTTACCCCGGCAATATGTGATTCACCCGCACAATGTCTGATTCACCCCCCGCAATGTCTGATTCACCCCGCAATGTCTAAATCTCCCTGCAATGTCTGATTCAACCCCGCAATGTCTGATTCACGCTCCACAATGTCTGATTCAGCCCCGCAATGTCTGATTCAACCCCGCAATGTCTGATTCACTCTCCGCAATGTCTGATTCAACCCCGCAATGTCTGATTCACTCTCCGCAATGTCTGATTCAGCCCCGCAATGTCTGATTCACCCTCCCCAATGTCTGATTTACCCCCGCAATGTCCAATTCACCCCCGCAATGTCCGATTCACCCCCTGCAATTTCTGATTCACCCCCGCAATGTTTGATTCACCCCCGCAATGTCCGATTCTCCCCCGCAAAGTATGAAACACCCCGGCAATGTCTTATTCACCTCCCCCAATGTCTGATTCACCCGCGCAATGTCTGATTCACCCTCGCAAAGTCTGATTCACGATTCCCCGCAATGTCAGATTCACCCCCGCAATGTCTGATTCAACCCCCGCAATGTCTGATTCTCCCCCGCAATGTCTGATTCTCCCCCGCAATGTCTGATTCACCACCGCAAAGTCTGATTCATGCCCCCAATGTCTGATTCACCCCCGCAATGTCTGATTCATCCCCGCAATGCCTGATTCATCCCCGTAATGTCTGATTTATCCCTGCAATGTCTGATTCACTCCCGCAATCCTGATTCAACCCCCCCCGCAATATCCGATTCAACCCTCGCAAAGTCTGATTCACACTCCCTAATGTCTGATTTACCCCCGCAATGTATGAAACACCCTGGCAATGTCTGATTCACCTCCCCCAATGTCTGATTCACCCCCACAATGTCTTAATCACCCCCGTAATGTCAGATTCATGCACTCCCGCAATGCCTGATTCACCCCCGCAATGTCTGATTCATGCCCCCATGTCTGATTCACTCTCCGCAATGTCTGATTCACCCTCGCAATGTCTGATTCACTCCCGCCGCAATGTCTGATTCAACCCCCCCGCAATATCTGATTCAGCTACCAATGTCTGATTCAGCCCCGCAAAGTCTGATTCACCCTCCCATATGTCTGATTCACCCACGCAATGTCTGATTCACGCCCGCAATGTCTGAATCACCCCGCAATGTCTGATTCACCCCAGCAATGTCTGATTCACCCCCGCAATGTCCGATTCACCCCCGCAATGTCTGATTCACACCCTCATGTCTGATTCCCTCCCCGCAATATCTGATTCACCCCCCCGCAATGTCTGATTCACCCCCGCAATGTCTGATTCACCCTCGCAATGTCTGATTCATGCCCCCAATGTCTGATTCACCCCCGCAATGTCTGATTCATCCCCGCAATGTCTGATTCACACCCACCAATGTCTGATTCATCCCCCGCAATGTCTGATTCACTCCCGCAATGCCTGAGTCAACACCCCCCCGCAATTTCTGATTCACTCCCGCAAAGTCTGATTCACCCGGCCAATGCCTGATTCACCCTGCAATGTCTGATTCAACCCCCGCAATGTCTGATTCATCCCCGCAATGTCTGATTCACACCCACCAATGTCTGATTCATCCCCCGCAATGTCTGATTCACTCCCGCAATGCCTGAGTCAACACCCCCCCGCAATTTCTGATTCACTCCCGCAAAGTCTGATTCACCCGGCCAATGCCTGATTCAACCTGCAATGTCAGATTCACCCCCGCAATGTCTGATTCTCCCCCGCAATGTCTGATTCTCCCCCGCAATGTCTGATTCACCACCGCAAAGTCTGATTCATGCCCCCAATGTCTGATTCACCCCCGCAATGTCTGATTCATCCCCGCAATGCCTGATTCATCCCCGTAATGTCTGATTTATCCCTGCAATGTCTGATTCACTCCCGCAATCCTGATTCAACCCCCCCCGCAATATCCGATTCAACCCTCGCAAAGTCTGATTCACACTCCCTAATGTCTGATTTACCCCCGCAATGTATGAAACACCCTGGCAATGTCTGATTCACCTCCCCCAATGTCTGATTCACCCCCACAATGTCTTAATCACCCCCGTAATGTCAGATTCATGCACTCCCGCAATGCCTGATTCACCCCCGCAATGTCTGATTCATGCCCCCATGTCTGATTCACTCTCCGCAATGTCTGATTCACCCTCGCAATGTCTGATTCACTCCCGCCGCAATGTCTGATTCAACCCCCCCGCAATATCTGATTCAGCTACCAATGTCTGATTCAGCCCCGCAAAGTCTGATTCACCCTCCCATATGTCTGATTCACCCACGCAATGTCTGATTCACGCCCGCAATGTCTGAATCACCCCGCAATGTCTGATTCACCCCAGCAATGTCTGATTCACCCCCGCAATGTCCGATTCACCCCCGCAATGTCTGATTCACACCCTCATGTCTGATTCCCTCCCCGCAATATCTGATTCACCCCCCCGCAATGTCTGATTCACCCCCGCAATGTCTGATTCACCCTCGCAATGTCTGATTCATGCCCCCAATGTCTGATTCACCCCCGCAATGTCTGATTCATCCCCGCAATGTCTGATTCACACCCACCAATGTCTGATTCATCCCCCGCAATGTCTGATTCACTCCCGCAATGCCTGAGTCAACACCCCCCCGCAATTTCTGATTCACTCCCGCAAAGTCTGATTCACCCGGCCAATGCCTGATTCACCCTGCAATGTCTGATTCAACCCCCGCAATGTCTGATTCACTTCCCACAATCTCTGATTCACTCCCGCAATGGCTGATTCACTCCTGCAATGTCTGATTCATCCTCGCAAAGTCTGATTCACATTCCCCAATGTGTGATTTACCCCCGCAATGTATGAAACACCCCGGCAATGTCTGATTCACCCCCCCGCAATGTCTGATTCACCCCCGCAATGTCTGATTCACCCCCGCAATGTCTGATTCACCCCCCGCAATGTCTGATTCACCCCCCCAATGTCTGATTCAACCCCCCGGCAATGTCTGATTCAGCCACCAATGTCTGATTCATCCCCGTAATGTCTGATTTACCCCCGCAATGTATGAAACACCCCGGCAATGTCTGAATCACCTCCCCCAATGTCTGATTCACCCCCGCAATGTCTTATTCACCCCCGCAATGTCTGATTCATGCACTCCCGCAATGCCTGATTCATCCCCGCAATGTTTGATTCATGCCCCCAATGTCTGATTCACTCTCCGCAATGTCTGATTCACACTCGCAATGTCTGATTCACTCCCGCCGCAATGTCTGATTCAACCCCCCCGCAATATCTGATTCAGCTACCAATGTCTGATTCAACCCCGCAAAGTCCGATTCACCCACGCAATGTCTGATTCACCCCCACAATGACTGATTCACACCCCGCAATGTCTGATTCACACCCGCAATGTCTGAATCACCCCGCAATGTCTGATTTATCCCGCAATGTCTGATTCACTCCCGCAATGTCTGATTCGCTCTCCGCAATGTCTGATACACCCTCGCAATGTCTGAATCACCCCCACGCAATGTCTGATTGAACCCCCCCCGCAATGTCTGATTGAACCCCCCCGCAATGTCTGATTCAGCCACCAATGTCTGATTCAGCCCCGCAGGGTCTGATTCACCCTCCCCAATGTCTGATTCACCCTCCCCAATGTCTGATTCACCCTCCCCAATGTCTGATTCACCCACGCAATGTCTGATTCACCGCCGCAATGAATGATTCACACCCCGCAATGTCTGATTCACGCCCGCAATGCCTGAATCACCCCACAATGTCTGATTCACCCCCGCAATGTCTGATTCACTCCCGCAATGTCTGATTCACTCTCCGCAATGTCTGATACACACTCGCAATGTCTGAATCACCCCCACGCAATGTCTGATTGAACCCCCCTGCAATGCCTGATTCAGCCACCAATGTCTGATTCAGCCCCGCAATGTCAGATTCACCCTCCCCAATGTCTGATTCACACCCCGCAATGTCTGATTCACCCCCGCAATGTTTGATTCACCTCCGCAATGTCCGATTCACCCCTGCAATATCTGACTCACTCCCACAATGTCTGATTCACCCTCTCAATTTCTGATTCACGCACCCCGCAATGTCTGATACAGCCCCGCAATGTCTGATTCACCCTCCCCAATGTCTGATTTACACTGGTAATGTCTGATTCACCCCCGCAATGTCTGATTCACCCTGGCAAAGTCTGATTCACCCTCCCCAATGTCTGATTTAGACTGGTAATGTCTGATTCACCCCCGCACTGTCTGATTCACCCTCGCAAAGTCTGATTCACACTCCCCAATGTCTGATTTACCCCTGCAATGTACGAAACACCCCGGCAAACTCTGATTCACCTTCCCCAATGTCTGATTCACCCCCGCAATGTCAGATTCACCCCTGCAATGTCTGATTCATGCCCCCCCGCAATGTCTTATTCACCCCCGCAATGTCTGATTCACACCCCCATGTCTGATTCCCTCCCCGCAATATCTGATTCACCCCCCCCAACATCTGATTCAACCCCCCCGCAATGTCTGATTCAGCCACCAATGTCTGATTCATCCCCGCAATGTCTGATTTACCCCCGCAATGTATGAATCACCCCGGCAATGTCTGAATCACCTCCCCCAATGTCTGATTCACCCCCGCAATGACTGATTCACACCCCGCAATGTCTGATTCACGCCCGCAATGTCTGAATCATTCCAGCAATGTCTGATTCACCCCGGAATGTCTGATTTAACCCGCAATGTCGGATTCACCCCCTGCAATGTTTGATTCACCCCCAAAATGTCTGATTCACCCTCACAAAGTCTGATTCACCCTCCCGAATGTCTGATTTACCCCGGCAATATCTGATTCACCCCCGCAATGTCTGATTCATCCTCGCAAAGTCTGATTCACATTCCCCAATGTGTGATTTACCCCCGCAATGTATGAAACACCCCGGCAATGCCTGATTCACCCTCGCAAATTCTGATTCACCCCCAGCAATGTCTGATTCACCCCCAGCAATGTCTGATTCACCCCCCGCAATGTCTGATTCACTCCCCGCAATGTCTGATTCACCCCCGCAATGTCTGATTCACCCCCGCAATGTCTGATTCACTCCCGCAATGTCTGATTCACCCTCGCAATGTTTGATTCACCCCCCAGCAACGTCTGATTCAACGCCCCCGCAATGTCTGATTCAGCCACCAATGCCTGATTCAACCCCGCAATGTCTGATTCACCCCCGCAATGTTTGATTCACCTCCGCAATGTCCGATTCACCCCCGCAATGTCTGATTCACTCCCACAATGTCCGATTCACTCCCCGCAATATCTGATTCACTCCCACAATGTCTGATTCACCCTCTCAATGTCTGATTCACTCCCACAATGTCTGATTCACCCTCTCAATGTCTGATTCACGCACCCCGCAATGTCTGATTCAGCCCCGCAATGTCTGATTCAACCTCCCCAATGTCTGATTTACACCGGCAATGTCTGATTCACCCCCGCAATGTCTGATTCACCCTCGCAAAGTCTGATTCACACTCCCCAATGTCTGATTTACCCCTGCAATGTACGAAACACTCCGGCAAAGTCTGATTCACGTTCCCCAATGTCTGATTCACCCCCGCAAAGTCTGATTCACCCCTGCAATGTCTGCTTCACCCCCGCAATGTCTGATTCACCCCCGCAATGTCTGATTCATGCCCCCCCGCAATGTGTGATTCACCCCCGCAATGCCTGATTCACCCTCGCAATGTCTGATTCACCACCGCAAAGTCTGATTCACTCCCGCAATGTATGAAACACCCCGGCAATGTCTGATTCACCTCCCCCAATGTCTGATTCACTCCCGCAATGTCTGATTCACCCCCGCAATGTTTGATTCAGCCCAGCAATGTCTGATTCACCCCCGCAATGTCTGATTCACTCCCGCAATGTCTGATTCACTCTCCGCAATGTCTGACTCACCCTCGCAATGTTTGATTCACCCCCCCGCAACGTCTGATTCAACGCCCCCGCAATGTCTGATTCAGCCACCAATGTCTGATTCATCCCTGTAATGTCTGACTTATCCATGCAATGTGTGATTCACTACCGCAATCCTGATTCAACCCCCCCCGCAGTGTCGGATTCACTCCCGCAATGTCTCATTCACCCCGCAATGTCTGATTCACCCCTGCAATGTCCGATTCACTCCCGCAATGTCTGATTCTCTCTCCGCAATGCCTGATTCACCCCCCCAGCAATGTCTGATTCAGACCCGCAATGTCTGATTCACTCTCCGCAATGTCTGATACACCCTCGCAATGTCTGAATCACCCCCACGCAATGTCTGATTAAACCCCCCCGCAATGTCTGATTCAGCCACCAATGTCTGATTCACCCCCGCAAAGTCTGATTCACCCCCGCAATGTTTGATTCATGCCCCCCCCGCAATGTCTGATTCACCCCCGCAATGTCTGATTCAACCCCCATGTCTGATTCACACCCCGCAATATCTGATTCACCCCCCCGCAATGTCTGATTCACCCCCGCAATGTCTGATTCACCCTCGTAATGTCTGATTCACCCCCCCCGCAAAGTCTGATTCACACTCGCCAATGTCTGATTTACTCCCGCAATGCCTGATTCACATCCGCAATGTCTGATTCACGCCCCCAATGTCTGATTCACCCCCGCAATGTTTGATTCATCCCCGCAATGTCTGATTCACCCCCAGCAATGTCTGATTCACCCCTGCAATGTTTGATTCATCCCCGCAATGCCCGATTCACTCCCGCAATGTCTGATTCACTCCCACAATGTCTGATTCACCCCCCGCAATGTCTGATTCACCCCTGCAATGTTTGATTCACCCCCGCAATGTCTGATTCACTCCCACAATGTCTGATTCACTCCCCGCAATGTCTGATTCACCCTCTCAATGTTTGATTCACGCCCCCGCAATGTCTGATTCAGACACCAATGTCTGATTTACCCCGGCAATGTCTGATTCACCCCCGCAATGTCTGATTCACCCTCGCAAAGTCTGATTCACACTCCCCAGTGTCTGATTTACCCCCGCAATGTATGAAACACCCCGGCAATGTCTGATTCACCTCCCCCAATGTCTGATTCACCCCCGCAATGTCTGATTCACCCCCGCAATGTCTGATTCATGCCAACCCCTGCAATGTCTGATTCACCCCCGCAATGTCTGATTCACCCACCCCATGTCTGATTCACTCCCCACAATATCTGATTCACGCCCCCGCAATGTCTGATTCACTCTCCGCAATGTCTGATTCACCCTCACAGTTTCTGATTCACCCCTGCCGCAATGTCTGATTCAACCCCCCGCGATGTCTGATTCAGCCACCAATGTCTGATTCAGCCCTGCAAAGTCTGATTCACCCTCTCCAATGTCTGATTTACCCCCACATTTTCTGATTCACCCCCGCAATGTCTGATTCACTCTCCGCAATGTCTGATTCAACCCCCCCGCAATGTTTGATTCACCCCCGCAATATCTGATTCATGCCCCCCCGCAATGTCTGATTCACCCCCGCAATGTTTGATTCACTCCCGCAATGTCTGATTCACTCTCCGCAATGTCTGATTCAACCCCCCCGCAATGTCTGATTCACCCCCGCAATGTTCGATTCATGCCCCCCCCGCAATGTCTGATTCACCCCTGCAATTTCTGATTCACCCCCCTTGTCTGATTCACACCCCGCAATATCTAATTCACACCCCCGCAAAGTCTGATTCACACTCGCCAATGTCTGATTTACTCCCGCAATGTTTGATTTACTCCCGCAATGTCTGAATGACGCCCCCAATGTCTGATTCACCCCCGCAATGTTTGATTCACCCCACGCAATGTCTGATTCACACCCGCAATATTTGATTCACCCCCGCAATGTCCGATTCACCCCCGCAATGTCTGATTCACTCCCACAATGTCTGATTCACTCCCCGCAATGTCTGATTCACCCTCCCCAATGTCTGATTTACCCCGGCAATGTCTGATGCACCCCTGTAATGTCTGATTCACCCTCGCAAAGTCTGATTCACACACTCCAATGTCTGATTTACCCCCGCAATTTATGAAACACCCCGGCAATGTCTGATTCACCTGCCCCAATGTCTGATTCACCCCCGCAATGTCTGATTCACCCCCGCAATGTCTGATTCACCCCCCACAATGCCTGATTCACCCTCGCAAATTCTGATTCACTCCCCACCCCGCAATGTCTGATTCACCCCCGCAATGTCTGATTCACCCCCAGCAATGTCTGATTCACCCCGGCAATGTCTGATTCACCCCCGCAATGTCTGATTCACCCCCAGCAATGTCTGATTCACCCCCCGCAATGTATGATTCACTCCCAGCAATGTCTGATTCACCCCCGCAATGTCTGATTCACCCCCGCAATGTCTGATTCACCCCCGCAATGTCTGATTCACCCCCAGCAATGTCTGATTCACCCCCAGCAATGTCTGATTCACCCCCGCAATGTCTGATTCACTCCCGCAATGTCTGATTCACTCTCCGCAATGTCTGATTCACCCTCGCAATGTTTGATTCACCCCCCCGCAACGTCTGATTCAACGCCCCCGCAATGACTGATTCAGCCACCAATGTCTGATTCATCCCTGTAATGTCCGACTTATCCCTGCAATGTTTGATTCACTACCGCAATCCTGATTCAACCCCCCCCCGCAATGTCGGATTCACTCCCGCAATGTCTGATTCTCCTCGGAATGTCTGATTCACTCCCTCAATGTCTGATTCACTCCCTCAATGTCAGAGTCACAGACTCAATGTCTGATACACTCCCACCCCCCACGCAGTGTCTTAACCAACCCCCATGTCTCATTCACCCCGCAATGTCTGATTTACCCCCGCAATGTCTGATTCACCCCGCAATGTCTGATTTACCCCTGCAATGTCTGATTCACCCCCACAATGTCCGATTCACCCCCGCAATGTCTGAATCACCCGGCAATGTCTGATTCACCCCCGCAGAGACTGATTCACTCACGCAATGTCTGATTCTCTCTCCGCAATGCCTGATTCACCCCCCCAGCAATGTCTGATTCACCCCCGCAATGTCTGATTCACTCTCCGCAATGTCTGATTCATCCTCGCAATGTCTGATTCACCCCCGCCGCAATGTCTGATTCAACCCCCCCGCAATGTCTGATTCAGCCACCAATGTCTGATTCAAGCCCGCAAAGTCTGATTCACACTCCCCAATGTCTGATTTACCCCCGCAATGTCTGATTCACCCCCGCAATGACTGATTCACACCCCGCAATGTCTGATTCATCCCTGCAATGTCTGATTCACTCCCGCAATGTCTGATTCACTCTCCGCAAAGTCTGATTTACCCCCGCAATGTATGAAACACCCCTGCAATGTCTGATTCACCTCCCCCAATGTCTGATTCACCCCCGCAATGTCTTATTCACCCCTGCAATGTCTGATTCATGCACTCCCGCAATGTCTGATTCACCCCCGCAATGTCTGATTCACCCCCCATGAATGATTCACTACCCGCAAAATCTGATTCACCCCCGCAATGTCTCATTCACCCCCACAATGTCTGATTCACTCCCGCCGCAATGTCTGATTCAACCTCCCCGCAATATCTGATTTAGCTACCAATGTCTGATTCAGCCCCGCAAAGTCTGATTCACCCTCCCCGATGTCTGATTCACCCCGCAGTGACTGATTCACACCCCGCAATGTCTGATTCACCCCCGCAATGTCTGATTCACTCCCGCAATGTCTGATTCACTCTCCGCAATGTCTGATACACACTCGCAATGTCTGAATCACCCCCACGCAATGTCTGATTGAACCCCCCCATAATGTCTGATTCAGCCACCAATGTCTGATTCAGCCCCGCAAAGTCTGATCCACCCTCCCCAATGTCTGATTCACACCCCGCAATGTCTGATTCACCCCCGCAATGTTTGATTCACCTCCGCAATGTCCGATTCACCCCCGCAATGTCTGATTCACTCCCACAATGTCTGATTCACCCTCTCAATGTCTGATTCACGCACCCCGCAATGTCTGATTCAGACACCAATGTCTGATTCAGCCC
This sequence comes from Somniosus microcephalus, assembly GCF_052327205.1. NCBI lineage: Eukaryota > Metazoa > Chordata > Chondrichthyes > Squaliformes > Somniosidae > Somniosus > Somniosus microcephalus. The sequence continues at coordinate 845,201 of NC_140996.1, read as the reverse complement.
TGCAATGTCGGATTCACCCTCGCAAAGTCTGATTCACACTCCCCAATGTCTGAATTACCCCTGCAATGTACGAAACACCCCGGCAAAGTCTGATTCACCTTCCCCAATGTCTGATTCACCCCCCGCAATGTCTGAATCACCTCCCCCAATGTCTGTTTCACCCCCGCAATGACTGATTCACACCCCGCAATGTCTGAATCACCCCGCAATGTCTGATTCACCCCCGCAATGTCTGATTCACCCCCGCAATGTCTGATTCAACCCCGCAATGTCTGATTCAGCCACCAATGTCTGATTCAACCCCGCAATGTCTGATTCACCCCCGCAATGTTTGATTCACCTCCGCAATGTCCGATTCACCCCCGCAATGTCTGATTCACTCCCACAATGTCTGATTCACCCTCTCAATGTCTGATTCACGCACCCCGCAATGTCTGATTCAGCCCCGCAATGTCTGATTCACCCTCCCCAATGTCTGATTTACACCGGCAATGTCTGATTCACCCCCGCAATGTCTGATTCACCCTCGCAAAGTCTGATTCACAATCCCCAATGTCTGATTTACCCCTGCAATGTACGAAACACTCCGGCAAAGTCTGATTCACGTTCCCCAATGTCTGATTCACCCCCGCAAAGTCTGATTCACACTCCCCAATGTCTGATTCACCCCAGCAATGTCTGATTCACCCCCGCAATGTCTGATTCATGCCCCCCCCGCAATGTCTGATTCACCCCCGCAATGTCTGATTCACCCTCGCAATGTTTGATTCACCACCGCAAAGTCTGATTCACACTCGCCAATGTCTGATTTACTCCCGCAATGCCTGCTTCACCCCCGCAATGTCTGATTCATGCCCCCAATGTCTGATTCACCCCCGCAATGTCTGATTCATCCCCGCAATGCCTGATACACAACCACCAATGTCTGATTCATCCCCCGCAATGTCTGATTCACTCCCGCAATGCCTGAGTCAACACCCCCCTGCAATTTCTGATTCACTCCCGCAAAGTCTGATTCACCCCGCCAATGCCTGATTCACCCCACAATGTCTGATTCAACCCCCGCAATGTCGGATTCACTTCCCACAATCTCTGATTCACTCCCGCAATGGCTGATTCACTCCTGCAATGTCTGATTCACCCCGGAATGCCTGATTTAACACGCAATGTCGGATTCACCCCCTGCAATGTTTGATTCACCCCCGCAATGTCTGATTCACCCTCACAAAGTCTGATTTACCCTCCCGAATGTATGATTTACCCCAGCAATACCTGATTCACCCCCGCAATATTTGATTCATCCTCGCAAAGTCTGATTCACATTCCCCAATGTGTGATTTACCCCCGCAATGTATGAAACACCCCGGCAAATCTGATTCACCTCCCCCAATGTCTGATTCACCCCCGCAATGCCTGATTCACCCTCGCAAATTCTGATTCACGCCCCCCCCCGCAATGTCTGATTCACCCCCGCAATGTCTGATTTACCCCCGCAATGTATGAAACACCCCGGCAATGTCTGAATCACCTCCCCCAATGTCTGATTCACCCCCGCAATGTCTTATTCACCCCCCGCAATGTCTGATTCATGCACTCCCACAATGCCTGATTCACCCCCGCAATGTTTGATTCATGCCCCCAATGTCTGATTCACTCTCCGCAATGTCTGATTCACCCACGCAATGTCTGATTCACCCCCGCAATGAATGATTCACACCCCGCAATGTCTGATTCACACCCGCAATGTCTGAATCACCCCGCAATGTCTGATTCATCCCGCAATGTCTGATTCACTCCCGCAATGTCTCATTCACTCTCCGCAATGTCTGATACACCCTCGCAATGTCTGAATCACCCCCACGCAATGTCTGATTGAACCCCCCCGCAATGTCTGATTCAGCCACCAATGTCTGATTCAGCCCCGCATGGTCTGATTCACCCTCCCCAATGTCTGATTCACTCTCCCCAATGTCTGATTCACCCACGCAATGTCTGATTCACCCCCGCAATGAATGATTCACACCCCGCAATGTCTGATTCACGCCCACAATGTCTGAATCACCCCGCAATGTCTGATTCACCCCCGCAATGTCTGATTCACCCCCCCAGCAATGTCTGATTCACTCCCGCAATGTCTGATTCACTCTCCGCAATGTCTGATACACCCTCGCAATGTCTGAATCACCCCCACGCAATGTCTGATTGAACCCCCCCGCAATGTCTGATTCAGCCACCAATGTCTGATTCAGCCCCGCAATGTCTGATTCACCCTCCCCAATGTCTGATTCACACCCCGCAATGTCTGATTCACCCCCGCAATGTTTGATTCACCTCCGCAATGTCCGATTCACCCCCGCAATATCTGATTCACTCCCACAATGTCTGATTCACCCTCTCAATTTCTGATTCACGCACCCCGCAATGTCTGATAAAGACACCAATGTCTGATTCAGCCCCGCAATGTCTGATTCACCCTCCCCAATGTGTGATTTACACCGGCAATGTCTGATTCACCCCCGCAATGTCTGATTCACCCTCGCAAAGTCTGATTCACACTCCCCAATGTCTGATTTACCCCTGCAATGTACGAAACACCCCGGCAAAGTCTGATTCACCTTCCCCAATGTCTGATTCACCCCCGCAATGTCTGATTCACCTCTGCAATGTCTGATTCATGCACCCCCCGCAATGTCTTATTCACCCCCGCAATGTCTGATTCACACCCCCATGTCTGATTCCCTCCCCGCAATATCTGATTCACCCCCCCGCAATGTCTGATTCACCCCCGCAATGTCTGATTCACCCTCGCAATGTCTGATTCACCACCGTAAAGTCTGATTCATACTCGCCAATGTCTGATTTACTCCCGCAATGCCTGATTCACCCCCGCAATGTCTGATTCATGCCCCCAATGTCTGATTCATCCCCGCAATGTCTGATTCACACCCACCAATGTCTGTTTCATCCCACGCAATGTCTGATTCACTCCTGCAATGCTTGAGTCAACCCCCCGCCGCAATTTCTGATTCAATCCCGCAAATTCTGATTCACCCCCCCAATGCCTGATTCACCCCGCAATGTCTGATTCACTTCCCACAATCTCTGATTCACTCCCGCAATGGCTAATTCACTCCAGCAATGTCTGATTCACCCCGGAATGTCTGATTTAACCCGCAATGTCGGATTCACCCCCTGCAATGTTTGATTCACCCCCGCAATGTCTGATTCACCCTCACAAAGTCTGATTCACCCTCCCGAATGTCTGATTTACCCCGGCAATATCTGATTCACCCCCGCAATGTCTGATTCATCCTCGCAAAGTCTGATTCACATTCCCCAATGTGTGATTTACCCCCGCAATGTATGAAACACCCCGGCAATGTCTGATTCACCTCCCCCAATGTCTGATTCACTCCCGCAATGCCTGATTCACCCTCGCAAATTTTGATTCACAGCGCCCCCCGCAATGTCTGATTCACCCCCGCAATGTTTGATTCAGCCCAGCAATGTCTGATTCACCCCCGCAATGTCTGATTCACTCCCGCAATGTCTGATTCACTCTCCGCAATGTCTGACTCACCCTCGCAATGTTTGATTCACCCCCCCGCAACGTCTGATTCAACGCCCCCGCAATGTCTGATTCAGCCACCAATGTCTGATTCATCCCTGTAATGTCTGACTTATCCATGCAATGTGTGATTCACTACCGCAATCCTGATTCAACCCCCCCCGCAATGTCGGATTCACTCCCGCAATGTCTCATTCACCCCGCAATGTCTCATTCACCCCGCAATGTCTGATTCACCCCTGCAATGTCCGATTCACTCCCGCAATGTCTGATTCACTCTCCGCAATGTCTGATTCACCCCCCCAGCAATGTCTGATTCAACCTCCCCGCAATGTCTGATTCAGCCACCAATGTCTGATTCAGTTCCACTAGGTCTGATTCACCCTCCCCAATGTCTGATTTACCCCCGCAATGTCTGATTCACCCCCGCAATGTCAGATTCAACCCCGCAATGTCTGATTCACTCCCACAATGTCTGATTCACTCCCCGCAATGTCTGATTCAGACACCAATGTCTGATTCAGCCCCGCAATGTCTGATTCACCCTCCCCAATATCTGATTTACCCCGGAAATGTCTGATTCAACCCCGCAATATCTGATTCACCCTCGCAAAGTCTGATTCACACTCCCCAATGTCTGATTTACCCCCGCAATGTATGAAGCACCCCTGCAATGTCTGATTCACCTCCCCCAATGTCTGATTCACCCCCGCAATGTCTGATTCATGCACTCCAGCAATGTCTGATTCACCCCCCATGAATGATTCACACCCCGCAAAATCTGATTCACCCCCCCATGTCTCATTCACCCCCACAATGTCTGATTCACTCTCCGCAATGTCTGATTCACCCTCGCAATGTCTGATTCACTCCCGCCGCAATGTCTGATTCAACCTCCCCGCAATGTCTGATTTAGCTACCAATGTCTGATTCAGCCCCGCAAAGTCTGATTCACCCTCCCCAATGTTTGATTCACCCACGCAATGTCTGATTCACTCCCGCAATGTCTGATTCACTCTCCGCAATGTCTGATACACCCTCGCAATGTCTGAATCACCCCCACGCAATGTCTGATTAAACCCCCCCGCAATGTCTGATTCAGCCACCAATGTCTGATTCAGCCCCGCAAAGTCTGATTCACCCTCCCCAATGTCTGATTCACACCCCGCAATGTCTGATTCACCCCCGCAATGTTTGATTCACCTCCGCAATGTCCGATTCACCCCCGCAATGTCTGATTCACTCCTACAATGTCTGATTTACACCGGCAATGTCTGCTTCACACCCGCAATGTCTGATTCACCCTCGCAAAGTCTGATGCACACTCCCCAATGTCTGATTTCCCCTGCAATGTACGAAACACCCCGGCAAAGTCTGATTCACCTTCCCCAATATCTGATTCACCCCCGTAATGTCTGATTCACCCCCGCAATGTTTGATTCATGCCCCCCCCGCAATGTCTGATTCACCCCCGCAATGTCTGATTCAACCCCCATGTCTGATTCACACCCCGCAATATCTGATTCACCCCCCCGCAATGTCTGATTCACCCCCGCAATGTCTGATTCACCCTCGTAATGTCTGATTCACCCCCCCCGCAAAGTCTGATTCACACTCGCCAATGTCTGATTTACTCCCGCAATGCCTGATTCACATCCGCAATGTCTGATTCACGCCCCCAATGTCTGATTCACCCCCGCAATGTTTGATTCATCCCCGCAATGTCTGATTCACCCCCGCAATGTCTGATTCACCCCCAGCAATGTCTGATTCACCCCTGCAATGTTTGATTCACCCCCGCAATGTCCGATTCACTCCCGCAATGTCTGATTCACTCCCACAATGTCTGATTCACCCCCCGCAATGTCTGATTCACCCCTGCAATGTTTGATTCACCCCCGCAATGTCTGATTCACTCCCACAATGTCTGACTCACTCCCCGCAATGTCTGAGTCACCCTCTCAATGTCTGATTCACGCCCCCGCAATGTCTGATTCAGACACCAATGTCTGATTTACCCCGGCAATGTCTGATTCACCCCCGCAATGTCTGATTCACCCTCGCAAAGTCTGATTCACACTCCCCAGTGTCTGATTTACCCCCGCAATGTATGAAACACCCCGGCAATGTCTGATTCACCTCCCCCAATGTCTGATTCACCCCCGCAATGTCTGATTCACCCCCGCAATGTCTGATTCATGCCAACTCCTGCAATGTCTGATTCACCCCCGCAATGTCTGATTCACCCACCCCATGTCTGATTCACTCCCCACAATATCTGATTCACGCCCCCGCAATGTCTGATTCACTCTCTGCAATGTCTGATTCACCCTCACAGTTTCTGATTCACCCCTGCCGCAATGTCTGATTCAACCCCCCCGCAATGTCTGATTCAGCCACCAATGTCTGATTCAGCCCTGCAAAGTCTGATTCACCCTCTCCAATGTCTGATTTACCCCCACATTTTCTGATTCACCCCCGCAATGTCTGATTCACTCTCCGCAATGTCTGATTCAACCCCCCCGCAATGTCTGATTCACCCCCGCAATATCTGATTCATGCCCCCCCGCAATGTCTGATTCACCCCCGCAATGTTTGATTCACTCCCGCAATGTCTGATTCACTCTCCGCAATGTCTGATTCAACCCCCCCGCAATGTCTGATTCACCCCCGCAATGTCCGATTCATGCCCCCCCCGCAATGTCTGATTCACCCCTGCAATTTCTGATTCACCCCCCTTGTCTGATTCACACCCCGCAATATCTAATTCACACCCCCGCAAAGTCTGATTCACACTCGCCAATGTCTAATTTACTCCCGCAATGTTTGATTTACTCCCGCAATGTCTGAATGACGCCCCCAATGTCTGATTCACCCCCGCAATGTTTGATTCACCCCCCGCAATGTCTGATTCACACCCGCAATGTTTGATTCACCCCCGCAATGTCCGATTCACCCCCGCAATGTCTGATTCACTCCCACAATGTCTGATTCACTCCCCGCAATGTCTGATTCACCCCCGCAATGTCCGATTCACCCCCGCAATGTCTGATTCACTCCCACAATGTCTGATTCACTCCCCGCAATGTCTGATTCACCCCCGCAATGTCCGATTCACCCCCGCAATGTCTGATTCACTCCCGCAATGTCTGATTCACTCCCACAATGTCTGATTCACTCCCCGCAATGTCTGATTAACCCTCCCCAATGTCTGATTTACCCCGGCAATGTCTGATGCACCCTTGTAATGTCTGATTGACCCTCGCAAAGTCTGATTCACACACTCCAATGTCTGATTTACCCCCGCAATTTATGAAACACCCCGGCAATGTCTGATTCACCTGCCCCAATGTCTGATTCACCCCCGCAATGTCTGATTCACCCTCGCAATGTCTGATTCACCCCCGCAATGCCTGATTCACCCTCGCAAATTCTGATTCACTCCCCACCCCGCAATGTCTGATTCACCCCCGCAATGTCTGATTCACCCCCGCAATGTCTGATTCACCCCCAGCAATGTCTGATTCACCCCCGCAATGTCTGATTCACTCCCGCAATGTCTGATTCACTCTCCGCAATGTCTGATTCACCCTCGCAATGTTTGATTCACACCCCCGCAACGTCTGATTCAACGCCCCCGCAATGACTGATTCAGCCACCAATGTCTGATTCATCCCTGTAATGTCCGACTTATCCCTGCAATGTGTGATTCACTACCGCAATCCTGATTCAACCCCCCCCGCAGTGTCGGATTCACTCCCGCAATGTCTGATTCTCCTCGGAATGTCTGATTCACTCCCGCAATGTCTGATTCACTCCCTCAATGTCAGATTCACAGACTCAATGTCTGATACACTCCCACCCCCGACGCAGTGTCTTAACCAACCCCCATGTCGCATTCACCCCGCAATGTCTGATTTACCCCCGCAATGTCTGATTCACCCCGCAATGTCTGATTTACCCCTGCAATGTCTGATTCACCACCACAATGTCCGATTCACCCCCGCAATGTCTGAATCACCCGGCAATGTCTGATTCACCCCCGCAGAGACTGATTCACTCCCGCAATGTCTGATTCTCTCTCCGCAATGTCTGATTCACCCCCGCAATGTCTGATTCACCCCCGCAATGTCTGATTCACTCTCCGCAATGTCTGATTCATCCTCGCAATGTCTGATTCACCCCCGCCGCAATGTCTGATTCAACCCCCCCGCAATGTCTGATTCAGCCACCAATGTCTGATTCAAGCCCGCAAAGTCTGATTCACACTCCCCAATGTCTGATTTACCCCCGCAATGTCTGATTCACCCCCGCAATTACTGATTCACACCCCGCAATGTCTGATTCACTCTCCGCAAAGTCTGATTTACCCCCGCAATGTATGAAACACCCCTGCAATGTCTGATTCACCTCCCCCAATGTCTGATTCACCCCCGCAATGTCTTATTCACCCCTGCAATGTCTGATTCATGCACTCCCGCAATGTCTGATTCATCCCCGCAATGTCTGATTCACCCCCCATGAATGATTCACTCCCCGCAAAATCTGATTCAGCCCCGCAATGTCTCATTCACCCCCGCAATGTCTGATTCACTCCCGCCGCAATGTCTGATTCAACCTCCCCGCAATATCTGATTTAGCTACCAATGTCTGATTCAGCCCCGCAAAGTCTGATTCACCCTCCCCGATGTCTGATTCACCCACACAATGTCTGATTCACCCTCGCAATGTCTGATTCACACCCCGCAATGTCTGATTCACGCCCGCAATGTCTGAATCACCCCGCAATGTCTGATTCACCCCCGCAATGTCTGATTCACTCCCGCAATGTCTGATTCACTCTCCGCAATGTCTGATACACACTCGCAATGTCTGAATCACCCCCACGCAATGTCTGATTGAACCCCCCCATAATGTCTGATTCAGCCACCAATGTCTGATTCAGCCCCGCAAAGTCTGATTCACCCTCCCCAATGTCTGATTCACACCCCGCAATGTCTGATTCACCCCCGCAATGTTTGATTCACCTCCGCAATGTCCGATTCACCCCCGCAATGTCTGATTCACTTCTACAATGTCTGATTCACCCTCGCAAAGTCTGATTCACACTCCCCAATGTCTGAATTACCCCTGCAATGTACGAAACACTCCGGCAAAGTCTGATTCACCTTCCCCAATATCTGATTCACCCCCGCAATGTCTGATTCACCCCCGCAATGTTTGATTCATGCTCCCCCCGCAATGTCTGATTCACCCCCGCAATGTCTGATTCAACCCCCATGTCTGATTCACTCCCCGCAATATCTGATTCACCCCCCAGCAATGTCTGATTCACCCCCGCAATGTCTGATTCACCCTCGCAATGTCTGATTCACCCCCCCGCAAAGTCTGATTCACACTCGCCAATGTCTGATTTACTCCCGCAGTGCCTGATTCACATCCGCAATGTCTGATTCACGCCCCCAATGTCTGATTCACCCCCGCAATGTTTGATTCATCCCCGCAATGTCTGATTCACCCCCGCAATGTCTGATTCAACCCCAGCAATGTCTGATTCACCCCTGCAATGTTTGATTCACCCCCGCAATGTACGATTCACCCCCGCAATGTCTGATTCACTCCCACAATGTCTGATTCACCCCCAGCAATGTCTGATTCACCCCCGCAATGTCTGATTCACTCCCGCAATGTCTGATTCACCCTCGCAATGTTTGATTCACCCCCCCGCAACGTCTGATTCAACGCCCCCGCAATGTCGGATTCACTCCCCCAATGTCTGATTCACTCCCGCAATGTCTGATTCTCCCCGGAATGTCTGATTCACTCCCGCAATGTCTGATTCACCCTCTCAATGTCTGATTCACGCCCCCGCAATGTCTGATTCAGACACCAATGTCTGATTTACCCCGGCAATGTCTGATTCACCCCCGCAATGTCTGATTCACCCTCGCAAAGTCTGATTCACACTCCCCAATGTCTGATTTACCCCCGCAATGTATGAAACATCACGGCAATGTCTGATTCACCTCCCCCTATGTCTGATTCACCCCCGCAATGTCTGATTCACCCCCACAATGTCTGATTCATGCCAACACCTGCAATGTCTGATTTACCCCTGCAATGTCTGATTCACCCCCGCAATGTCTGATTCACCCACCCCATGTCTGATTCACTCCCCACAATATCTGATTCACGCCCCCGCAATGTCTGATTCACTCTCCGCAATGTCTGATTCACCCTCGCAGTTTTTGATTCACCCCTGCCGCAATGTCTGATTCAAACCCCCCGCAATGTCTGATTCAGCCACCAATGTCTGATTCAGCCCTGCAAAGTGTGATTCACCCTCTCCAATGTCTGATTTACCCCCACATTTTCTGGTTCACCCCCGCAATGTCTGATTCACTCTCCGCAATGTCTCATTCAACCCCTCCGCAATGTCTGATTCACCCCCGCAATATCTGATTCATGCCCCCCCGCAATGTCTGATTCACCCCCGCAATGTCTGATTCACTCTCCGCAGGGTCTGATTCAACCCCCCGCAATGTCTGATTCACTCCCGCAATGTCTGATTCACTCTCCGCAGGGTCTGATTCAACCCCCCCGCAATGTCTGATTCACCCCCGCAATGTCTGATTCACCCTCGCAATGTCTGATTCACCACCGCAAAGTCTGATTCACACTCGCCAATGTCTGATTTACTCCCGCAGTGCCTGATTCACATCCGCAATATCTTAATGACGCCCCCAATGTCTGAATCACCCCCGCAATGTCTGATTTACCCCCGCAATGTATGAAACACCCCGGCAATGTCTGATTCACCTCCCCCAATGTTTGATTCACCAACACAATGTCTGATTCACCCCCGCAATGTCTGATTCATGCCCCCCCCGCAATGTCTGATTCACCCCCACAATGGCTGATTCACCCCGCCATGTCTGATTCACTCCCCGCAATATCTGGTTCACCCCCCGCAATGTCTGATTCACCCCCGCAATGTCTGATTCACACCCGCAATGTCTGATTTACCCCTGCAATGTCTGATTCACCCCCACAATGTCCGATTCACCCCCGCAATGTCTGAATCACCCGGCAATGTCTGATTCACCCCCGCAAAGACTGATTCACTCCCGCAATGTCTGATTCATCCCCGCAATGTCTGAATCACCCCGCAATGTCTGATTCATCCCCGCAATGTCTGATTCATCCCCGCAATGTCTGAATCACCCCTGCAATGTCTGATTCACTCCCGCAATCTCTGATTCACTCTCCGCAAAGTCTGATTCACCCTCACAATGTCTGATTCACTCCCCCAGCAATGTCTGATTCAACCCCCCGCAATGTCTGATTCAGCCTCCAATGTCTGATTCAGTTCCACTAGGTCTGATTCACCCTCCCCAATGTCTGATTTACCCCCGCAATGTCTGATTCACCCCCGCAATGTCAGATTCAACCCCGCAATGTCTGATTCACTCCCACAATGTCTGATTTACCCCCGCCATGTATGAAACACCCCGGCAATGTCTGATTCACCTCCCCCAATGTCTGATTCACCCCCGCAATGTCTTATTCACCCCCACAATGTCTGATTCATGCACTCCCGCAATGTCTGATTCACCCCCGCAATGTCTGATTCACCCCCCATGAATGATTCACTCCCCGCAAAATCTGATTCACCCCCCCGCAACGTCTCATTCACCCCCGCAATGTCTGATTCACTCTCCGCAATGTCTGATTCAGCTACCAATGTCTGATTCAGCCCCGCAAAGTCTGATTCACACTCCCCAATGTCTGATTCACCCACGCAATGTCTGATTCACCCCCGCAATGACTGATTCACCCCCGCAGTGACTGATTCACACCCCGCAATGTCTGATTCACCCACGCAATGTCTGATTCACCCCCGCAGTGACTGATTCACACCCCGCAATGTCTGATTCACGCCCGCAATGTCTGAATCACCCCGCAATGTCTGAATCACCCCGCAATGTCTGATTCACCCCCGCAATGTCTGATTCACTCTCCGCAATGTCTGATACACCCTCGCAATGTCTGAATCACCCCCACGCAATGTCTGATTGAACCCCCCTGCAATGTCTGATTCAGCCACCAATGTCTGATTCAGCCCCGCAATGTCTGATTCAACCCCCATGTCTGATTCACTCCCCGCAATATCTGATTCACCCCCGCAATGTCTGATTCACCCCCGCAATGTCTGATTCACCCTCGCAATGTCTGATTCACCTACCGCAAATTCTGATTCACACTCGCCAATGTCTGATTTACTCCCGCAATGCCTGAATCATATCCGCAATGTCTGATTCACGCCCCCATGTCTGATTCACGACCGCAATGTTTGATTCATCCCCACAATGTCTGATTCACCCCCGCAATGTCCGATTCACCCCCGCAATGTCTGATTCACTCCCACAATGTCTGATTCACCCCCTGCAATGTCTGATTGACACCTGCAATGTTTGATTCACCCCCGCAATGTCCGATTCACCCCCGCAATGTCTGATTTACTCCCACAATGTCTGATCCACGCCCCCGCAATGTCTGATTCAGACACCAATGTCTGATTTATCCTGGCAATGTCTGATTCACCCCCGCAATGTCTGATTCACCCTCGCAAAGTCTGATTCACACTCCCCAATGTCTGATTTACCCCCGCAATGTATGAAAAACCTCAGCAATGCCTGATTCACCTCCCCCAATGTCTGATTCACCCCCGCAATGTCTGATTCACCCTCGCAGTTTCTGATTCACCCCTGCCGCAATGTCTGATTCAACCCACCCGCAATGTCTGATTCAGCCACCAATGTCTGATTCAGCCCTGCAAAGTCTGATTCACACTCTCCAATGTCTGATTAACCCCCACATTTTCTGATTCACCCCCGCAATGTCTGATTCACTCCCGCAATGTTGGAATCACACTGCAATGTCTGATTCACCCCCGCAATGCCTGATTCACTCCCGCAATGTCTGATTCACTCTCCGCAATGTCTGATTCAACCCCCCCGCAATGCCTGATTCACCCCCGCAATGTCCGATTCATGCCGCCCCCGCAATGTCAGATTCACCCCCGCAATTTCTGATTCACCCCCCCTTGTCTGATTCACTCCCCGCAATATCTGATTCACACCCCCGCAATGTCTGATTCACCCCCGCAATGTCTGATTCACCCTCGCAATGTCTGATTCACCACCGCAAAGTCTGATTCACACTCGCCAATGTCTGATTTACTCCCGCAATGCCTGATTCACATCCGCAATGTCTAATTCACACCCCCAATGTCTGATTCACCCCCGCAATGTTTGATTCATCCCCGCAATGTCTGACTCATGCCCCCCCGCAATGTCTGATTCACCCCCGCAATGTCTGATTCACACTCGCCAATTTCTGATTTATTCCCGCAATGCCTGAATCACATCCGCAATGTTTGATTCATGCCCCCAATGTCTGATTCACCCCCGCAATGTTTGATTCAACCCCGCAATTTCTAATTCACCCCCGCAATGTCTGATTCACCCCAGCAATGTCTGATTCATCCCTGCAATCTTTGATTCACCCCCGCAATGTCCGATTCACCCCCGCAATGTCTGATTCACTCCCCGCAATGTCTGATTCACCCCTGCAATGTTTGATTCACCCCGGCAATGTCCGATTCACCCCCGCAATGTCTGATTCACTCCCACAATGTCAGATTCACTCCCCGCAATGTCTGATTCACCCTCTCAATGTCTGATTCACGCACCCCGCAATGTCTGATTCAGACACCGATGTCTGATTCAGCATCGCAATGTCTATTTCACCCTCCCCAATGTCTGATTTATCCCGGCAATGGCTGATTCACCCCCGCAATGTCTGTTTCACCCTCGCAATGTCTGATTCACCCTCGCAATGTCTGATTCAACCCCCATGTCTGACTCACTCCCCGCAATATCTGATTCACCCCCCCGCAATGTCTGATTTACCCTGGCAATGTCTGATGCACCCCTGTAATGTCTGATTCACCCTCGCAAAGTCTGATTCACACACCCCAATGTCTGATTTACCCCCGCAATGTATGAAACACCCCGGCAATGTCTGATTCACCTCCCCCAATGTCTGATTCACTCCCCACAATATCTGATTCACGCCCCCGCAATGTCTGATTCACTCTCCGCAATGTCTGATTCACCCTCGCAGTTTCTGATTCACCCCTGCTGCAATGTCTGACTCAACCCCCCCGCAATGTCTGATTCAGCCACCAATGTCTGATTCAGCCCTGCAAAGTCTGATTCAGCCTCTCCAATGTCTGATTAACCCCCACATTTTCTGATTCACCCCCGCAATGTCTGATTCACTCCCGCAATGTTGGAATCACACCGCAATGTCTGATTCACCCCCGCAATGTCTGATTCACTCCCGCAATGTCTGATTCACTCTCCGCAATGTCTGATTCACCCCCCCAATGTCCGATTCATGCCCCCCCGCAATGTCTGATTCACCCCCGCAATGTCTGATTCACCCCCGCAATGTCTGATTCACCCTCGCAATGTCTGATTCACCCTCCCGCAAAATCTGATTCACAATCGCCAATGTCTGATTCACCCCTGCAATGTTTGATTCTCCCCCGCAATGTCCGATTCACCCCCGCAATGTCTGATTCACTCCCACAATGTCTGATTCACCCCCCGCATTGTCTGATTCACCCCTGCAATGCTTGATTCACCCCCGCAATGTCTGATTCACCCCCGCAATGTCTGATTCACCCCCCGCATTGTCTGATTCACCCCTGCAATGCTTGATTCACCCCCGCAATGTCCGATTCACCCCCGCAATGTCTGATTCACTCCCCGCAATGTCCGATTCACCCCCGCAATGTCTGATTCACTCCCACAATGTCTGATTCACCCCCCGCAATGTCTGATTCACCCCTGCAATGTTTGATGCACCCCGGCAATGTCTGATTCAACCCCTGCACTGTCTGATTCACCCTCGCAAACTCTGGTTCACACTCCCCAATGTCTGATTTACCCCCGCAATGTATGAAACACCCCGGCAATGTCTGATTCACCTCCCCCAATGTCTGATTCACCCCGCAATGTCTGATTCACCCCCGCAATGCCTGATTCATGCCAACCCCTGCAATGTCTGATTCACCCCCGCAATGTCTGATTCACCCACCCCATGTCTGATTCACTCCCCACAATATCTGATTCACGCCCCCGCAATGTCTGATTCACCCCCGCAATGTCTGATTCACTCTCCGCAATGTCTGATTCACCCTCGCAATTTCTGATTCACCCCTGCCGCAATGTCTGATTCAAACCCCCCGCAATGTCTCATTCAGCCACCAATGTCTGATTCAGCCCTGCAAAGTCTAATTCACCCTCTCCAATGTCTGATTTACCCCCACATTTTCTGATTCACCCCCGCAATGACTGATTCACACACCGCAATGTCTGATTCACGCCCGCAATGTTGGAATCACCCCGCAATGTCTGATTCACTCTCCGCAATGTCTGATTCACCCTCGCAATGTCTGATTCACTCTCCGCAATGTCTGATTCACTCCCGCAATGTCTGATTCACTCTCCGCAATGTCTGATTCACCCTCGCAATGTCTGATTCACCCCCCCCGCAATGTCTGATTCAACCCCCCAGCAATGTCTGATTCAGCCACCAATGTCTCATTCAGCCCCGCAAACTCTGATTCACCCTCCCCAATGTCTGATTTACCCCCGCAACGTCTGATTCACCCCCGCAATGTCTGATTCACCACCCAAAATATCTGATTCACCCCCGCAATGTTTGATTCACCCCCGCAATGTCCGATTCACCCCCGCAATGTCTGATTCACTCCCAGAATGTCTGATTCACTCCCCGCAATGTCTGATTCACCCTCTCAATGTCGGATTCAGCCCCCCACAATGTCTGATTTAGACACCGATGTCTGATTCAGCCCCGCAATGTCTGATTCACCCTCCCCAATGTTTGATTTAACCCGGCAGTATCTGATTCACCCCCGCAATGTCTGATTCACCCTCGCAAAGTCTGATTCACACTCTCCAATGTCTGATTTACCGCTGCAATGTACGAAACACCCCGGCAATGTCTGATTCACCTCCCCTGATGTCTGATGCACCCCCGCAATGTCTGATTCACCCCCGCAATGTCTGATTCATGCCCCCCCCGCAATGTCTGATTCACCCCCGCAATGTCTCATTCACACCCCGCAATGTCTGATTTACTCCCGCAATGCTGATTCACCCCCGCAATGTCTGATTCACACCCCCAATGTCTGATTCACCCCCTGCAATGTCTGATTCGCTCCCGCAATGCCTGAGTCAACCCCCCCGCAATTTCTGATTCACTCCCGCAATGTCTGATTCACCCCGCAATGTCTGATTCACCCTGCAATGTCTGATTCACTCCCGCAATGTCTGATTCACCCCGGAATGTCTGATTCACCCCGCAATGTCAGATTCACCCTCGCAAAGTCTGATTCACCCTCCCCAATGTCTGATTTACCCCAGCAATATCTGATTCACCCCCGCAATGTCTGATTCACCCTCGCATAGTCTGATTCACCCCCGCAATGTATGAAACACCCCGGCAATGTCTGATTCACCTCCCCCAATGTCTGATTCACTCCCACAATGTCTGATTCACCCCCCGCAATGTCTGATTCACTCCCACAATGTCTGATTCACCCTCTCAATGTCTGATTCACGCCCCCCGCAATGTCTGATTCAGACACCGATGTCTGATTCAGCCCCGCAATGTCTGATTTACCCCGGCAATGTCTGATTCACCCTCGCAAAGTCTGATTCACACTCCCCAATGTCTGATTCACCCCCGTAATGTGTGATTCACCCCCGCAATGTCTGATACACTCGCGCAATGTCTGATTTACCCCCCCATGTCTGACTCACTCCCCGCCATATCTGATTCACCCCCCCGCAATGTCTGATTCATCCCCGCAATGACTGATTCACCCTCGCAATATCTGATTCACCACCGCAAAGTCTGATTCACACTTGCCAATGTCTGATTTACTCCCGCAATGTCTGATTCACCCCCGCAATGTTTGATTCATCCCCGCAATGTCTGATTCACACCCCGCAATTTCTTATTCACTCCCCCAATGTCTGATTCACTCCCGCAAAGTCTGATTCACCCCGGAATGTCTGATTCACCCCGCAATGTCGGATTCACCCCCTGCAATGTCTGATTCACTCCCGCAATGTCTGATTCACGCCCCCAAAGTCGGAATCACCCCGCAATGTCTGATTCACACCCCGCAATGTCTGATTCACTCCCGCAATGTCTGATTCACTCTCCGCAATGTCTGATTCACCCTCGCAATGTCTGATTCACCCCACCGCAATGTCTGATTCAACCCCCCCGCAATGTCTGATTCAACCACCAACGTCTTATTCAGCCCCGCAATGTCTGATTCACCTTCCCCAATGTCTGATTTACCCCCGCAATGTCTGATTCACCCCCGCAATGTCTGATTCACCACCCGAAATGTCTGATTCACCCCCGCAATGTTTGATTCACCCCCGCTGTAGTGTATGTACTTTGCAGAAGGAACTATATTCTGCAGCCCCTGTATACTGCAGTACCAGTAGTGACCACCCCTGTATATAAGCCTGTGTAGTAACTTTTTGTTGTGTCCGTGTGTTAATAGAGACACTGAAGACAGGAGTTGGTTTCACAGGTGTTTACTGAACAAAGTCTGGAGGGGAACTAACTGATACAACACAATATACAGGCTTATATAGCCCGAGTGGCCATTACCGGCATTACAGTACACAGGGGGCTCTTAAAGGCACATACACTACAATTCCTCCCCTTTTAGCCAACCAGTACATAATATTTTAAGTAATCATTAATTACATGTTACAAGAAAAATAATCTACACATTGCTGCAGTTAATTAATTATAAGTCAGTCTCTCTGGAGGCTTCCTGACTCAGTCTGGATAACGCCTCGGTGGTGTAGTAGTTTCTGGTGGTGTAGTAGGTTCTTTTGGCAAGGCTGATTCAGCTTGAATGCCAGTGTCGGGTTCATCGGGTTCCAGTATCACCGGATCGGAGGTAGATATGGGTATCTCTACTTCATCATTAGGCGTATAGAGTTGTGGTGTAGGTTGTCCCTTTTCGGACGACTCTATGATTTGGTCAGCATGGCGCCTTATTATGCTTTCTCCAATGTCCACGGTATACATCAGCGGTCCTAGTCGTGTGCAGATAGTTCCAGGCTGCCATTTCTCGGTACAGTAGTCCCGGGCCAAAACTTGTTGACCTATCTGGAAGGTTCTAGTTGGCCTTTCATTCATGCCTTGAAATTGCTGGTTCTCCACGTCCCTTCTGATGTTTGGCTTGATCAAATCCAGCCGGCATCTTAGGCTTCTATTGAAGAACATCATGGCGGGAGTTTGGTTTGTAACCATATGTGTTGCATTCCTGTATGCGAACAAGAAGTTATCCACCTTGTGCTGAAGTTTTATGTCTTCATTACCCATGGCCTTTATGGCCTTCTTGAAGTTCTGGACAAACCTTTCAGCCAATCCATTGGTGGCGGGATGGTATGGGGCGGACGTGTAGTGCTTAACCCCATTGTTTTTTAAGAACTTCCTGAATTCTTTGGACACAAATTGCGGTCCATTATCAGAACAGATCTGTTCAGGCAGCCCATTCCTGGCAAATATGGTCCTTAATACTGTGATGGTTTTTTCCGTGGTGGTGGAGGACATCTTTATTACCTCCGGCCACTTGGAGTGTGCATCAACCGCGATTAAGAACATTGAGTCCATAAATGGACCAGCAAAGTCGATGTGTACCCTTTGCCAGGGAGATGAGGGCCACTCCCATGGATGTAGAGGGGCTTGTGGTGGAGCGTTTTGGACCTTCTGGCATCCTAGGCAGCTCTTGGTCATTTCTTCGATGTCTCCATCGATACCTGGCCACCATACAAATGCCCTGGCTAGGTTTTTCATATTCACTCCACCCAGATGCCCCTCGTGAAGCTCCTTCAGAACTTTATCCTGGAGTTTGGGTGGAATCACCACTCTGGATCCACACATCAAGGTTCCTCGGCACACTGACAGCTGTTCTCTTCTTTGCGAGAATGCTGGCAACAGTGGTTCACCATGTGCTGGCCATCCCTTCACTGTTAAATCGTAGACTCGTGAGAGAGTCGGGTCATTTCTAGTTTCCCTTTCAATGGCAGAATTTGTTACTGGTAGACATTCGACTATGGTAGAGTGGAAAATCTCCACTGGGTCTACGGTAGGTGCTTCTTCTACCATTGGCAACGGTAGGTGCGATAACCCGTCAGCATTCCCATGCTGTTTTGATCCTTTGTATTCTATGTTATATTGGTGTGCCCCTAGAAAAAGGGACCACCTCTGTAGCCTTTGCAGCCTTTGCGCTGTCATAATGGGAACACCCTTTTTAGGGTTGAATATGGAGATGAGGGGTTGATGGTCAGTCAACAAGGTAAATTTTTGTCCGTGTAGGTAATGGTTGAATTTCTTCACTCCCCATACCAGGCTGAGTGCTTTCCTGTCGATTTGGGCATAGTTACGCTCAGCTGAGTTCAATGAGCGTGCCGCAAAAGCTATCGGCCGTTCCGAGCCATCAGGGAATTTATGCGATAATACTGCTCCTATGCCGTAAGGGGATGCATCGCACGCCAGTCTGATTGGCAGTGATGGGTTGTAATGAGCCAAAACTTCTTTGGACGTGATTAAGTCGTTGCATTTATGGAAGGCACGTTTACAGTCTTTGCTCCATTTCCAAATTACTCCTGTTTGTAGCAGTTCATTAAGAGGGTGCAGAAGAATTGATAAGTTCGGTAAAAATTTATGATACTAATTTATTAATCCCAGGAACGACCTTAATTGTGAAACATTTTCAGGTGCTGGGGCTTTTATGACCGCTTCAATTTTTTCAGGTGACTTATGCAACCCTTCCTTATTAATTATGTGGCCACAATATGATATTTGATTCTGGAAAAATTCGCACTTGGGGCGATTTGCTCGTAGGCCCCGTTCTCTCAGCCTAGTGAGCACCTGCTCCAAATTGGCAAGGTGCTCGTTGTCGTTTTCTCCTGTTACAAGGATGTCGTCTAGGTAGCATTGAGTCCCCGGAATCCCTTGGAGGACTTGCTCCATAGCTCTTTGCCAGATAGCTGGAGCGGATGCTACTCCGAAAACCAGTCGATTGTACTGGTACAGACCTTTGTGTGTATTTATCGTGAGATACGTTTTAGAGGCCTCTTCAACCTCCATCTGTAGATATGCCTGTGCCAGGTCAATTTTGGTGAAACGTTTCCCTCCGGATAGTGAGGCGAAAATATCTTCTATCCTCGGAAGAGGATACCGTACCATGTGAAGGACCGGGTTTACAGTCACCTTGAAGTCTCCACAGATGCGAATTTTTCTCTGTTCTTCAGATTTATCATTATTCAATGTTTTCTTCATGACTGGGACGATGGGTGTTGCCCACTCGCTCCAATCTATTTTGGATAACACACCTGCCTTTTCCAAATTCTCCAGCTCTGCCTCGACTGCTGGACGAATTGCGTATGGCACCGGTCTTGCCTTAAAAAACTTGGGAATTGCTGCATCTTCCACTTTTATTGAGGTGGTGATGCCTTTCAAAGTTCCTAGTTTCTCTTGAAACACTTCTTTGGCATTGGCCAAGATGTCTTTTAATCGTTCACGTATGACGTCATCATCGTTTTTTTCCTTACTGGTCACCGTCAGTGCCTGAATGGAGTGCCAGTCTAAACGTATTTTCCTGATCCATTCACGTCCCAACAGCGGTGGACCACCATCTTGTAGAACGTATAAATACAACTTTTGTATTTCCTTGCTGTTGTATACAACAGACACCCTTATTTTTCCTTTGGGGTATACTTTCTGTCCCGTATATGTTTTCAAGAAAATGGATGTGTCTTTTAAAGGTATATGCGGAAATAGCCGCTCGTAATCCTGTCGATTTATGATGGTCAGAGCTGATCCTGTATCTAGCTCCATTTTAACTGGGGACTCTGCTATCGTGAGGGTAACCCAAATGGTCTGGTAATCTTCTTTGGCAATTACATTATGTAATTTGAGACAGCTTAGTCTCTTGTTTTCGGAGTCGCTATCGCTCTTCTGGTCTTCGGAGCTACTGTCCGTCATCATTTGTACCTTTCTGTACTTTTCTTTATTGATTTTTTTTTTCCTGTCCGTGGATTTTTTTTGTCCAGATCGGCATACCCGTGCAATGTGTCCAATCTTTCCGCATTGCCTGCATGCTTTGTCCTTGAACCAGCAGTCCCTCTGGTCATGGGTGGATCTGCCGCAGCGATAACATCTCTCGAAACCCTGTGTCATTTCATGGGTGCCGAAGTCCTGTGTCTTTTGTTGTATCTCTGCAGCTCCTCTTGCTGCTGCTTCATATGATACAGCCATACTGAAAGCCTTGTCCAGTGTTAAATCTTTTTCAGAAAGCAGCCTTTTCTGTGTTCCTTCACTTAGGAGACCGCAGACGAATTTGTCTTGAAGATAATCTGCTAGTCCTGCCCCGAATTGGCAGTGCTTTGATAGCTTTCTTAATTCGGTGAGGTAATCAGCGTTACTTTCATTCTTGTGTTGATTCCTCTTGAAGAATTTGAATCGTTCCACTATCAGCAGCGGTGTTGGGTTTAAGTGCTCCTGTAGGGTATCAACAATTTCTTTAAAATTCTTGTCCTTTGGTTTGGCTGGAGTGATTAAGTTTCGTAACAGCCCGTATGTCTTTGCGCCCATTAGATTTAGAAGTACTGACGCTTTTTTTTCATTTTCTATTCCATTTGCGGTGCAATATACCTCCACTCTTTCCACATATGTGGTCCAATCCTCTATCTCGTTATCAAAAGCATCAATATTGCCAGACTTAGGCATCCTAGAAAAAAAATGGCGCTTCCCGCGCTTTTCTTTCTTTTCTGCAGAAAAGATATGGCGCTTCCCGTGCTTCCCCGCCGCTGTTGCCAATGACAACGCTGTTTCCCGCGGGTTTCCGTTCTTTTTATTTATTTATTTACAGTTGGAGACTCGTCCCCGCTGGACTCTCTCTCTAGGTCTGAACGCCGACCTGCTTGCAGCGCCGGCCGTCTCCCGAGTGCTCCCTCCCCGTCTGTTACTGCTTGACTCCACCTTTGCTGCTTGGCCTCGCTGCAGAGCCAGCCGCTGGAGCCCCAGCCCGACGCCCAGGAAGGATTATTGCAGTACCTGCCACCAGCTTGGCTAGCTGGTGAAACCACAGCTTTTTCTTTTTCTTGATTTTCTTCAACTTTGGACGCCAGAGGAATCGATGTCCTTGAGGTGCTGCCGAATTGCAGGTAAGTCCATTTCCAATTCATCGCCACTGTTGTGTCCGTGTGTTAATAGAGACACTGAAGACAGGAGTTGGTTTCACAGGTGTTTACTGAACAAAGTCTGGAGGGGAACTAACTGATACAACACAATATACAGGCTTATATAGCCCGAGTGGCCATTACCAGCATTACAGTACACAGGGGGCTCTTAAAGGCACATACACTACACTTTTGCATAGTAGTTCCAGGTTGTCTCCACACAGTAAAGACCTGTTATAACCAACTCCTGCAGTCCGTGTCTCAATTACTCACGGATATAATACTGGCGACGAGCAGATCCGAACTTACCTACAGTCTGCACCTCCTCATGGGGATCCATCCCTGAAACGAAGTTATCAGAGGTCGAGGCCAGAAGAAAGAAAAAAAAAATCAAACGAACAGAAGAAACGGACGTCGACCGTGGGCATCCGCCTTTGATTCATCGTATTTGAAGATTTGCAGGAGAGGCTGTCGAGAGCGAGGCTTGGTTATCCTGTCGATGGTGTTCCAGCTAATCGGGCTGGTGGCAGGTAGTACACTGACCCTTCCTGGGCTGCGGCGGTCTAGAGCTCGATCGGATGGCTTTTCAACGGGGCCGAGCAGCGTTGTCGGGAAGAGGAGAGAGAGAGAGGGTGGAGCACACAGGGCGCGGCCAGTGCTACAAAGCCGGGCAGCGTACAGAGCCGAGAAGAGGGAGGCAAGTGTTCCGCAGGGTTGCTCCGACGATGGGGAAATAAAAAATTTTTTTAATTAGAAGCGCAGAAAGCCGCGAGGAGCTGCAGTTTGCTACGGCAACCGTGGAGAGCGGCGTTAGCAGCAGCGCGGGGGGAAGTGCACGAAGTCCATAGGGCGTCGCCATCAAGGCATAAAACGCCAGCAACAGCGCTAGCAGCAGCGGAGAAGGCAGAAAGCGCGGGAGGCGCCATCTTAATCCAGCGGGGAAGAAGGCACAGCGCGGGAGGCGCCATTTTGTAAATCAGGGAAGAAGGCAAAGCGCGGGAGGCGCCATCTTAGATTTCCAAGATGCCGAAGACTGGCAATATCACTGCCTTCGATAATGCAATAGAAGACTGGACCACGTATGTGGAAAGAGTCGAGGTATATTGCGAGGCAAACGAAGTAGCCGATGAGAAAAAGGCATCGGTACTACTAAACTTAATGGGCGGAAGAACGTGCGGCCTATTGCGGAACCTGATTACTCCAGCCAAACCGAAGGTGAACAATTTTAACGAAATTGTTGATATCCTACAGGAACACTTAAATCCTACACCGCTGCTGATAGCAGAAAGATTTAAATTCCACGGGAGAAATCAGCATAAAGATGAGAGCAATGCTGATTACCTTACGGAACTACGCAAGCTATCAAAGCACTGCCAGGTCGGAGCAGGACTGGCAGATGCCCTACGGGACAAATTTGTCTGTGGACTCCTGAGTGAAGGAACCCAGAAGAGGTTACTCTCAGGGAAAGAGCTGACGCTAGATAAGGCTTTCAGCGTGGCAGTATCGTACGAAGCAGCAGCAAGGGGAGCTGCGGAAATACAGCAAAAGCCACAGGAATACGGCACCCACGAAATGACACGGGGATTTGAAAAATGTTATCGCTGTGGCAGAACAACCCATGACCAGAAGGACTGCTGGTCCAAGGATAAAATATGCAGGCAATGCGGAAAGATGGGACATATTGCATGAGTTTGCAGGTCTGGGAAGAAGACTAATGACAATAAAAAGGCTACTAAGGAACAGTACAGGAAAGTACAAAAGGTGACGGACAGTAGCTCCGAAGACCAGATGAGCGATAGTGAATCTGGGAACAAGAGACTAAGCTGTCTCAAACTTCACAACGTAATCGCAAAAGAGGATCACCGAACCATTTGGGTCACTCTCACGATAGCAGGGTCCCAAGTCAAAATGGAATTGGATACAGGATCAGCTCTGACCATTATGAATCGACGAGACTATGAGCGGCTATTCTCACACATACCCTTGAAAGAGACATCCATTGTCTTGAAGACGTATACGGGGCAAAAAGTATACCCCAGAGGAAAAATAAGGGTGCCTGTCGAATACAACGGCAAGGAAACTCAGAAATTGTATCTGTACATACTGCAAGATGGTGGACCACCGTTATTGGGATGTGAATGGATCAGAAAGATAAGTTAGACTGGCACTCCATTCAGGCACTGACGGTGGCTGGTAAAAAGGATGACGACGTCACTCCTGGACGATTGTCAACAATCTTAGATAACGCCAAAGAGGTATTTCAACAAGAACTGGGAACTCTTAAAGGCGTAACTGCCTCGATAAAAATAGAAGAGAATGCAATTCCCAAGTTTTTCAAAGCAAGACCGGTACCATATGCAATTCGCCCAGCCGTCGAGGCAGAGCTGGAGAATCTGGAGAATGCAGGCATGTTATCTAAGGTAGACTGGAGCGAGTGGGCGACACCCATCGTTCCTGTCATGAAGAAAACGTTGAACAATAAGTCTGAGGAGCCAAGGAAGGTTCGCATCTGTGGGGACTTCAAGGTGACGGTGAACCCAGTCCTTCACACAGTACAATATCCTCTTCCGAGGATAGAAGATATTTTCGCCTCACTATCTGGAGGAAAGCGTTTTACAAAAATTGACCTAGCACAAGCATATTTGCAGATGGAGGTTGAAGAATCCTCTCGGAAGTATCTCACGATAAACACTCACAAAGGTCTTTACCAGTATAATCGACTGGTATTCGGAGTAGCATCAGCTCCGGCGATATGGCAAAGAGCGATGGAACAAGTCCTGCAAGGGATTCCGGGGACTCAGTGTTACTTGGACGACATCCTAGTGACAGGTGAAAATAACAGTGAACACATTGCCAACCTAGAGCAGGTGCTCACTAGACTAAGAGAACAAGGGCTACGAGCCAATCGCCTCAAGTGCGAGTTTTTTAAGAAACAGATATCGTATTGTGGCCACGTGATTGATGAAGAGGGGTTACATAAGTCCCCTGACAAAATTGAAGCGGTAGTTAAGGCTCCAGCACCTGAAAATGTGTCGCAACTGAGGTCATTCCTCGGATTGGTGAATTACTACCATAAGTTTTTGCCGAATTTGTCCACAATTCTGCACCCACTGATCGCCCTACTACAAACCGGAGTAGCATGGAAATGGAGCGATGAATGTAAGCGGGCCTTTCAGAAGAGTAAGGACCTCATCACTTCAAGGGAAGTATTGGCTCACTACAACCCATCACTACCAATAAGACTGGCGTGTGATGCGTCTCCCTACAGCATTGGAGCGGTACTGTCACATAAATTCCTTGATGGTTCAGAGAGGCCGATAGCTTTTGCGTCACGCTCGTTAGCTTCAGCCGAGCGTAACTACGCCCAGATTGACAGAGAGGCCCTCAGCCTGGTGTGGGGGGTGAAGAAGTTCAATCACTACCTGCACGGTCAGAAATTTACTCTACTAACTGATCATCAACCTCTTGTCTCCATTTTCAACCCTCAGAAGGGCGTACCGATAATGACAGCACAACGGCTGCAGAGGTGGTCCCTTTTCCTAGGGGCACACCAATATGACATTGAGTACAAAGGAACTAAACAGCATGGGAATGCTGATGGATTGTCGCGCCTACCGTTGCCGACGGTGGAAGAAGCACCTGCAGTGGATCCGGTGGAGATATTCCACTCGACCATAGTCGAATGTCTCCCTGTGACGAATGCAAACATAAAAAAGGAAACACGAAATGACCCGACACTCTCCTGGGCCTATGATTTAACGGTGAAAGGATGGCCAGCACATGGCGAACCACTGCTGCCAGCATTCTCGCCGAGAAGAGAACAGCTGTCAGTGTGCAGAGGAACCTTGATGTGTGGATCCAGAGTAGTAATTCCACCCAAATTGAAGGATAGAATGCTCAATGAGCATCATGAGGGTCCTCTGGGAGGGGTAAAAATGAAGAACTTAGCCAGAGCATTTGTGTGGTGGCCGGGAATCGATAGAGAAATCGAAGAGATGACCAAGAGCTGTACAGGATGCCAGAAGGTCCAAAACGCCCCACCGCAAGCCCCTCTACATCCTTGGGAGTGGCCCTCATCTCCATGGCAAAGGGTGCACATTGATTTTGCTGGTCCATTTATGGACTCGATGTTTTTAATTGCGGTGGATGCACATTCAAAGTGGCCACAGGTAACAAAAATGTCCTCAACCACCACAGAAAAAACTATCACAGTTTTACGAACCATATTCGCCAGAAATGGGCTGCCTGAACAGATTTGCTCCGACAATGGACCACAGTTTGTGTCTGAAGAGTTCCGGAGGTTCTTAAAGAACAATGGTGTTAAGCATTACACATCCGCCCCATATCATCCAGCCACCAATGGATTGGCTGAGAGGTTCGTTCAAACATTCAAGAAGGCTATCAAGGCAATGTGTAATGAAGACATACCCCTACAACACAAGGTGGACAACTTCTTGTTTGCCTACCGGAATGCGACACATGCGGTTACCAACCAAACTCCAGCCATGATGTTCTTCAATCGAAGACTACGATGCCGCTTGGATTTGGTTAAGCCAAACATCAGAAGAGATGTGGAGAACAGGCAGTTTCAGAATATGAATGAAAGGCCGACCAGGAGTTTTAAGATAGGTCAACCAGTTTTGGCCCGGGACTACCGCACAGAGAAATGGCAGCCAGGAACGATCTGTACACGGCAAGGACCTCTAATGTATACCGTGGACGTTGGAGAGAGCATTGTAAGACGCCATGCTGACCAGATTCTAGAGTCACTGGAAAACGTCAATTCCACACCACGATCCGATACACCTGGTGATGAAACCAAAGTACCAATTGCATCTACCTCAGAATCGGTGACATTGGAAGCAGACGAACCAAACAACGACGTTGATCCCGAATCAACTTTGCCAGAAGAACCTGATACCCTAAAGAGGCGTTATCCAGACAGAATCAGGAAGCCTCCTCAAAGACTGAACTTATAATTGCTTAACTTCAACTAATGTATCTAGCAACTGTAATTGTAAATATGTTATTTAATTATTAATCGAATGTTATGTACTGTTTAGCTAAAAGGGGAGGAATTGTAGTGTATGTACTTTGCAGAAGGAACTATATTCTGCAGCCCCTGTATACTGCAGTACAAGTAGTGACCACCCCTGTATATAAGCCTGTGTAGTAACTTTTGCATAGTAGTTCCAGGTTGTCTCCACTCAGTAAAGACCTGTTGTAACCAACTCCTGCAGTCCGTGTCTCAATTACACACGGACATAATACCCGCAATGTCCGATTCACCCCCGCAATGTCTGATAAAAGATTACTGCTCAAGATAAAAATTCACGGGATTGGGGGTAATATTTTGGCGTGGGTGGAGGATTGGCTCTCTAACAGAAAGCAGAGAGTTGGGATAAATGGTTCGTTCTCAGATTGGCAACCAGTAGCTAGTGGTGTTCCGCAGGGGTCAGTGCTGGGTCCCCAGCTCTTTACAATCTATATTAACGATTTGGAGGAGGGGACCGAGTGTAACATATCAAAGTTTGCAGATGATACAAAGATGGGACGGAAAGTAGTGAGTGAGGAGGACATAAAAAACCTGCAAAGGGACATAGGCAGGCTAAGTAAGTGGGCAGAGATTTGGCAGATGGAATACAATACTGGAAAGTGTGAGGTTATGCACTTTGGCAGGAAAAATCATAGAGCAAGTTATTATCTTAATGGCAAGAAACTGGAAAGTACTGTAGTACAAAGGGATCTGGGGGTCCTGGTGCACGAAACTCAAAAAGTTAGTATGCAGGTGCAGCAAGTGATCAAGAAGGCCAATGGAATGTTGGCTTTTATTGCTAGGGTGATGGAATATAAAAACAGGGAGGTATTGCTGCAGTTGTACAAGGTATTGGTGAGACCGCACCTGGAATACTGCATACAGTTTTGGTGTCCATACTTAAGAAAAGACATACTTGCTCTCGAGTCAGTACAAAGAAGGTTCACTCGGTTAATCCCGGGGATGAGGGGGTGGTCATATGAGGAGAGGTTGAGTAGATTGGGACTCTACTCATTGGAGTTCAGAAGAATGAGAGGCGATCTTATTGAAACATATAAGATTGTGAAGGGGCTTGATTGGGTGGATGCTGTGAGGATGTTCCCAATGATGGGTGAAACTAGAACTAGGGGGCATAATCTTAAAATAAGGGGCTGCTCTTTCAAAACTGAGATGAGGAGAAACTTCTTCACTCAGAGGGTGGTAGGTTTGTGGAATTTGCTGCCCCAGAAAGCTGTGGAAGCTACATCATTAAATAAATTTAAAACAGAAATAGATAGTTTCCTAGAAGTAAAGGGAATTAAGGGTTACGGGGAGCGGGCAAGAAATTGGACATGAGTCTAGGTTCGGAAGGGTCATGGCCCTGTGGGTAGTGGAGTGGGCCCAGGGGCCGTGTAGCCTGGTTCTGCTCCTACTGTGTTCTAATTCTGTGTTAGATTTCAGGAGATGGTTTTATTCCTGTTCCTGGCTGGGGTGGAGGTCGCCTTTACAGAAGGTAAGTACTGTAGAAAATATGGGGACAGAGTGATCTCCTGGAAGAATTTCGATCGCCTAGATGGGTCGGAGAGGAATTTCCCAGATTTTTTTCTCCCAAATTGGCCATTGGGTCTTTGTCTGGTTTTTCGCCTCTCCCGGGAGATCACATGGGTTCGGGTGGATGCACAGTGATAGAAGATTTGAGGTTAGGATCAGATCAGCCATGATCTTATTGAATGGTGGAGCAGGCTCGAGGGGCCGATTGGCCTACTCCTGCTCCTATTTCTTATGTTCTTATGTATTCACTCCCACAATGTCTGATTCACTCCCCGCAATGTCTGATTCACCCTCTCAATGTCTGATTCACGCCCCCCGCAATGTCTGATTTAGACACCGATGTCTGATTCAGCCCCGCAATGTCTGATTCACCCTCCCCAATGTCAGATTTACCCCGGCAATGTCTGATTCACCCCCGCAATGTCTGATTCACCCTCGCTGATGCGCTATCAACAACACCAAAGACTACGAGATGGACTTATATGAAGTAGGCTTTTATTGACTAAGAACTGGAGCATGCCTCTGCTAGTGAATCCATCCTAAGAGCTCCCGGGGGAAGGGTGGTGAGTCACCTTTATACCCGGGCTTAGGGGTGGAGCCAGGGGTGGAGACATGCCCGGACTTGTACAGAGTTAACAGTGGTTTACCACACAGACATGTACAGGGTTAACAGTGGTTTACCACATTCACCCCTCGTTTAAAAAAAGAGTCCGGCAAGGTGAAGTGTTTCAAAAGTTCGTATACGAAAGTCTCTCCGGGGGTCTTGTCTGCCGTAATGATCTTCGTGGTGCCGGTTGCGGCGGTTCTTTGCCCGCGGCCGCTTCTCGCGTGGGACGGAGCACTGGCGTGTCGTCCTCTCGGGGTAGGGATGGCACCGGCATGTCGTCAGTTCGTGGTAGACACCCCGGTGGTGCGTTGTGAGCAGTGGTGGTGGGTGGAGGTAGTGGATGGTGATCGATGGTGTTTCGGGTGGTACCTGAGGGTGCGAGGTCTCGAATTGAGACTGTGTCCTCCCGCCCGTCCGGATACGCCACGTAGGCGTACTGTGGGTTGGCATGGAGGAGGTGAACCTTTTCGACCAGGGGGTCCATCTTATGGCTTCTCACGTGTTTCCTGAGCAGGATGGGTCCCAGAGACGTCAGCCATGGCGGTAGTGATGTCCCCGAGGTGGATTTCCTGGGGAAGACGAACATCTTCTCGTGAGCGGTGGCGTTTGTGGCAGTACAGAGCAGTGATCGTATGGAGTGGAGCGCATCGGGGAGGACATCTTGCCAGCGGGAGATTGGGACGCCCTTCGATTTTAGGGCGAGCATGGCGGTCTTCCACACCGTTGCGTTCTCCCTCTCTACCTGTCCATTACCCCGGGGGTTGTAGCTGGTAGTCCTGCTCGTGGCTATGCCCTTCTCGAGCAGGTACTGGCGCAGCTCGTCGCTCATGAACGACGAGCCCCTGTCGCTGTGGATGTAATTGGGGAAGCCAAATATGGCGAACAGGTCATTGAGGCACCTGATGACTGTGGCGCTGGTCATGTCCGGGCAGGGGATGGCGAAGGGGAAACGGGAGTACTCGTCAATAATATTGAGGAAGTACGTGTTGCGGTCAGAGGAGGGAAGGGGCCCCTTGAAATCGACGCTGAGACGTTCGAAGGGGCGGGTGGCTTTAATCAGGTGTGCCCTGTCTGGCCTATAAAAATGCGGTTTGCATTCGGCGCAGACCTGGCAGTTCCTGGTCATGGTCCTGACCTCCTCGATGGAGTAAGGCAGGTTGCGAGCTTTAATAAAGTGGAAGAAACTGGTGACCCCCGGGTGGCAGAGATCATTGTGGAGGGTCCGTAGCCTATCGACTTGTGCGTTGGCACATGTCCCACGGGATAGGGCGTCTGGGGGCTCATTAAGTTTCCCGGGCCGGTATAAGATATTGTAGTTGTAGGTGGATAACTCGATCCTCCACCGCAATATCTTATCATTTTTGATTTTCCCCCTTTGTCTGTTGTTAAACATAAATGCTACTGACCGTTGGTCAGTGAGCAGGGTGAAACGTTTACCGGCCAGGTAATGCCTCCAGTGCCGTACAGCCTCCACTATCGCCTGGGCCTCCTTCTCGACTGAGGAGTGTCGAATTTCGGGGCCCTGGAGGGTCCATGAAAAGAAGGCCACGGGTCTCCCCGCCTGGTTAAGGGTTGCGGCTAGGGCGAAGTCGGATACATCGCTCTCCACTTGGAAAGGGATGGACTCATCCACTGCGTGCATTGTGGCCTTCGCAATGTCCTCTTTTATGAGGGTGAAGGCCGCACGGGCCTCTGCCGTCAGGGGGAAGGAGGTTGACTTGATGAGGGGCCGGGCTTTGTCCGCATAGTTGGGCACCCACTGGGCGTAGTAAGAGAAGAACCCTAGGCATCTCTTCAGGGCTTTTATGCAGTGGGGGGGGGTAGTTCCAGGAGGGGGCGCATTCGGTCGGGGTCGGGGCCGATGACTCCGTTTTCCACCACGCAGCCAAGAATAGCGAGGCGCGCGGTGCAGAACATACATTTTTCTCTGTTGTATGTCAGATTCAGCCATTGGGCCGTACGGAGGAATTTTTCTAGGTTGGCGTCGTGGTCCTGCCGGTCATGGCCGCAGATGGTGACGTTGTCTAGATAGGGGAAGGTGGCCTGCAGCGCGTTCTGGTCAACCATCCGGTCCATCTCCCTTTGGAAGACCGAGACCCCGTTGGTGACGCCGAAGGGGACTCGGAGGAAGTGGTAGAGGCGACCATCAGCCTCGAAGGCCGTGTACTGACGGTCCTCAGGCCTGATGGGGAGCTGGTGGTATGCCGACTTCAGATCAATCGTCGAGAATACCCAATATTGTGCTATCTGGTTGACCATGTCAGATATGCGGGGAAGTGGGTATGCGTCTAATTGCGTGTATCGATTGATCGTCTGGCTGTAATCAATAACCAGGCGCTGTTTTTCGCCGGTCTTTACTACCACCACTTGGGCTCGCCATGGGCTGGTGCTGCCCTCGATAATCCCTTCCCTCAGGAGTCTTTCTACTTCTGATTTAATAAAGCTCCTATCCCCGGCACTGTACCGCCTGCTTTTAGTAGCAATTGGCTTGCAGTCTTTGACGAGGTTAGCGAACAACGGGGGGGGGGTTTGACCTTCAGGGTGGACAGGCTGCATACTTTGCGCGGCGCCGTGTTTAAATTCTGCCGGCTGCAGACTGTAAGTGGGGGCAGGGTCCCGCCATATGCCATCGTGACGCTCTCCAGATGGCACTGGAAGTCTAATCCTAGCAGTACGGGAGCGCAGAGCTGTGGCAGGACGAGGAATTTAAACTCTCTGTACTCCACGCCGTTCACTGTCAGAGTCGCTACACAGTAGCCGCCGACGTCCGCCGTATGGGACTTTGAGGCCATAAAGACCTGGTGGCGTGTGTGCATAACCGATAGGGAGTAGCGTCGCACCGTGTCGGGGTGGATGAAGCTCTCCGTGCTTCCGCAGTCGAAAAGGCAATTTGTGGCATGGCCATTTACCTTTACGTTCATCATGGACCTGGCTACTTGATGGGGCCTAGATTGGTCCAGGGTGATGAAGGCCATCGTCGAGGTCGGTGGGTCGCTGTAGTATTCGCCCGCGCCGGGGGCCTGGTCCCGGAATGGTGTCCAAGATGGCGGCTCCCCCTCGGCTGGTGGTGCCCAAAATGGCAGCCTGCACGGCTCACACGTGGTTGGTGGGGTCCAAAATGGCGGCCTGTACGGTTTACACGCGGCGCTGCTGGAATTGGGGGTCGATTTCGCCCTGCACACTCTCGCGTAGTGGCCTTTCTTGCCGCATTTGGAGCTGGTCGCGTCCTTTGCTGGGCATTGCTGTCTGGGGTGCTTGGCCTGGCCGCAGAAGTAGCATTTCTGGCCTCTGGTCATTGCAGCTGTAGTTGGGCTGCTGGCGGCTTGTGGCCTTACCGGGTCCCAAGATGGCTGCTCCCGTGGCATCCACGTGGCCATCCGGTCAGGGGGGTAGGCGTCCATGTTCTGGAGGGCCACGTCTAGCGAGTTAGCGAGGGCCACCGTCTTCTGCAGGTCGAGCCCCCTCTGTTCCAGCAGCCTCTGCCAAGTATAGTTGGACCTGATGCCGGCTACGTAGGCGTCTCGGATCAGGTCTTCCGTGCATTCCTTGGCTGTCACCGCTTTGCAATTACAGTCCCGGCCGAGGACTCTCAGTGCCAGTAAATATTCGGCGCCCGATTCCCCGGGGCGCTGTTTTCGGGTAGCCAGGAGGTGTCTGGCGTAGACCTCGTTAACAGGCCTCACGTATTGTTCCTTTAGCGTCGCGATGGCGGCCGCGTAAGTAGTGGTGTCTCGGATGATCGAGTAGACTCGGTGGCTCACCCGTGAGTTCAAGACAAGCCGTTTCGCGTCATCTGTAGTGACGGTAGTGCTGGAGGCCTCCAGGAAGGCTTCGAAACAGCTCAGCCAGTGTTCAAAGTTATTGGCTGCATCTGCTGCTTGAGGATCCAGGTCTAAACGTTCCAGCTTCAAGATTTGCTCCATGTCGAAAATTAGTCAATAAAATTGATGCGCTATCAACAACACCAAAGACTACAAGATGGACTTATATGAAGTAGGCTTTTATTGACTAAGAACTGGAGCATGCCTCTGCTAGTGAATCCATCCTAAGAGCTCCAGGGGGAAGGGTGGTGAGTCACCTTTATACCCGGGCTTAGGGGTGGAGCCAGGGGTAGAGACATGCCCGGACTTGTACAGAGTTAACAGTGGTTTACCACACAGACATGTACAGAGTTAGCAGTGGTTTACCACACTCGCAAAGTCTGATTCACACTCTCCAATGTCTGATTTACCCCCGCAATGTACGAAACACCCCGGCAATGTGTGATTCACATCCCCCAATGTTTGATTCACCCTCGCAATGTCTGATTCACCCCCACAATGTCTGATTCATGCCCCCCCCCGCAATGTCTGATTCACCCCCGCAATGTCTGATTCACCCCCCCAATGTCTGATTCACCCCCACAATATCTGATTCATGCCCCCCCCCGCAATGTCTGATTCACCCCCGCAATGTCTGATTCACCCCCCCAATGTCTGATTCACACCCCGCAATATCTGATTCACCCCCCGGCAATGTTTGATTCACCCCCGCAATGTCTGATTCACCACCGCAATGTATGATTCAACCCCGGAATATCTGATTCACACGCCGCAATGTCTGATTTACTCCCGCAATGCCTGATTCACCCCCGCAATGTCTGATTCACGTCCACAATGTCTGATTCACCAACGCAATGTCTGATTCATCCCTGCAATGTCTGATTCACACCACCAATATTTGATTCACCCCCTGCAATGTCTGATTCACTCCAGCAATGCCTGAGTCAACCCCCCCGCAATTTCTGATTCACTCCCGCAATGTCTGATTCACCCCCCCAATCCCTGATTCACCCCGCAATGTCTGATTCACCCCGGAATGTCTGATTCACCTCGCAAAGTCTGATTCACCCTCCCCAATGTCTGATTTACCCCGGCAATATCTGATTCACCCCCGCAATGTCTGATTCACTCCAGCAATGCCTGAGTCAACCCCCCCGCAATTTCTGATTCACTCCCGCAATGTCTGATTCACCCCCCCAATCCCTGATTCAACCCGCAATGTCTGATTCACCCCGGAATGTCTGATTCACCTCGCAAAGTCTGATTCACCCTCCCCAATGTCTGATTTACCCCGGCAATATCTGATTCACCCCCGCAATGTCTGATTCACCCTCGCAAAGTCTGATTCACCCCCGCAATGTATGAAACACCCCGGCAATGTCTGATTCACCTCCCCCAATGTCTGACACAGCCCCGCAAGGTCTGATTCA
Organism: Somniosus microcephalus; assembly: GCF_052327205.1. NCBI lineage: Eukaryota > Metazoa > Chordata > Chondrichthyes > Squaliformes > Somniosidae > Somniosus > Somniosus microcephalus. The sequence goes on along the minus strand of NC_140996.1, from coordinate 810,830 downwards.
CCCTCGCAAAGTTTGATTCACGCCCCCCCCGCAATGTCTGATTCAACCACGCAATATCTGATTCACCCCCCCGCAATGTCTGATTCACCCCCGTAATGTCTGATTCACCCTCGCAAAGTCTGATTCACACTCCCCAATATCTGATTTACCCCCGCAATGTATGAAACACCCCGGCAATGTCTGATTCACCTCCCCCAAAGTCTGATTCACCCCCATAATGTGTGATTCACACCCGCAATGTCTGATTCATGCCCCCCCAGCAATGTCTGATTCACCCCCGCAATGTCTGATTCACCCACCCCATGTCTGATTCACTCCCCGCAATATCTGATTCACCGCCCCGCAATGTCTGATTCACCCTCGCAATGTCTGATTTACTCCCGCAATGCCTGATTCACATCCGCAATGTCTGATTCATGCCCCCAATGTCTGATTCACCCCCGCAATGTTTGATTCATCCCCGCAATGTCTGATTCACACCCCGCAATTTCTTATTCACTCCCCCAATGTCTGATTCACTGCCGTAATGTCTGATTCACCCCGGAATATCTGATTCACCCCGCAATGTCGGATTCACCCCCAGCAATGTCTGATTCACACCCCGCAATGTCTGATTCACGCCCGCAATGTCGGAATCACCCCGCAATGTCTGATTCACGCCCGCAATGTCGGAATCACCCCAGCAATGTCTGATTCACCCTCGCAATGTCTGATTCACCCCTCCGCAATGTCTGATTCAACCCCCCCGCAATGTCTGATTCAGCCACCAATGTCTCATTCAGCCCCGCAAAGTCTAATTCACCCTCCCCAATGTCTGATTTACCCCGCAATGTCTGATTCACCCCCGCAATGTCTGATTCACCACCCGAAAGGTTTGATTCACCCCCGCAATGTTTGATTCACCCCCGCAATGTCCAATTCACACCCGCAATGTCTGATTCACCCCCCGCAATGTCTGATTTAGACACCGATGTCTGATTCAGCCCCGCAATGTCTGATTCACCCTCGCAAAGTCTGATTCACACTCGCCAATGTCTGATTTACCCCTGCAATGTACGAAACACCCCGGCAATGTGTGATTCACCTCCCCCAATGTCTGATTCACACCCGCAATGTCTGATTCACCCCCGCAATGTCTGATTCATGCCCGCCCCGCAATGTCTGATTCACCCCCGGAATGTCTGATTCACTCCCCGCAATGTCTGATTTACTCCCGCAATGCCTGATTCAGCCCCGCAATGTCTGATTCACCCCCCCGCAATGTTTGATTCACTCCCGCAATGTCTGATTCGCTCCCGCAATGTCTGATTCACTCCGGCAATGTCTGATTCACTCCCGCAATGTCTGATTCACCCCGGAATGTCTGATTCACCCCGCAATGTCGGATTCACACTCGCAAAGTCTGATTCACCCTCCCCAATGTCTGATTTACCCCGGCAATATCTGATTCACCCCCGCAATGTCTGATTCACCCTCGCAAAGTGTGATTCACCCCCGCAATGTATGAAACACCCCGGCAATGTCTGATTCACCTCTCCCATTGCCTGATTCAGCCCCGCAAGTTCTGATTCACCCTCGCAAAGTCTGATTCACGCCCCCCCCGCAATATCTGATTCAACCACCCGCAATGTCTGATTCACCCCCGCAACGTCTGATTCACCCCCGCAATGTCTGAGTCACCCCCGCAATGTCTGATTCACCCCCGCAATGTCTGATTCACTCCCCAATGTCTGATTTACCCCCGCAATATATGAAACACCCCGGCAATGCCTGATTCACCTTCCCCAATGTCTGATTCACCCCCATAACGTGTGATTCACCCCCACAATGTAAGATTCATGCCCCCCCGCAATGTCTGATTCACCCCCGCAATGTATTTTTCACCCCCCCATGTCTGATTCACTCCCCGCAATATCTGATTCACCCCCCCGCAATGTCTGATTCAACCCCGCAATGTCTGATTCACTCCCGCAATGTCTGATTCACGCCCCCAATGTGTGATTCACCCCCGCAATGTTTGATTCATCCCCGCAATGTGTGATTCACACCCCGCAATTTCTTATTCACTCCCCCAATGTCTGATTCACGCCCCCAAGGTCTGATTCAGCCCCGCAATGTTTGATTCACCCCCGCAATGTCCGATTCACCCCCGCAATGTCTGATTCACTCCCACAATGTCTGATTCACTCACCGCAATGTCTGATTCACCCTCCCCAATGTCTGATTTACCCCGACAATGTCTGATTCACCCCTGTAATGTCTGATTCACCCTCGCAAAGTCTGATTCACACTCCCCAATGTCTGATTTACTCCCGCAATGTATGAAACACCCCGGCAATGTCTGATTCACCTCCCCCAATGTCAGATTCACCCCCGCAATGTTTGATTCATCCCCGCAATGTCTGATTCACCCCGCAATGTCGGATTCACCCTCGCAAAATCTGATTCACCCTCCCCAATGTCTGATTTACACTGGCAATATCTGATTCACCCCCGCAATGTCTGATTCACCCTCGCAATGTCTGATTCACCCCCGCAATGTATGAAAGACCCCGGCAATGTCTGATTCACCTCCCCCAATGTCTGATTCAGCCCCGCAAGGTCTGATTCACCCTCGCAAAGTCTGTCTCACGCTCCCCCCGCAATGTCTGATTCACCCCCACAATATCTGATTCAACCCCCCGCAATGTCTGATTCACCCCCGCAATGTCTGATTCACCCCCGCAATGTCTGAGTCACCCCCGAAATGTCTGATTCACCCCCGCAAAGTCTGATTCAACCCCCCGCAATGTCTGATTCAACCCCCCGCAATGTCTGATTCACTCCCCGCAATGTCTGATTCACCCCCCGCAATGTCTGATTCACTCCCCGCAATGTCTGATTCACCCCCCGCAATGTCTGATTCACCCCCCGCAATGTCTGATTCACTCCCCGCAATGTCTGATTCACCCTCTCAATGTCTGATTCACGCACCCCGCAATGTCTGATTCAGACACCAATGTCTGATTCAGCCCCGCAATGTCGGATTCACCCTCGCAAAGTCTGATTCACCATCCCCAATGTCTGATTTACCCCGGCAATGTCTGATTCACCCTCACAATGTCTGATTCACCACCGCAAAGTCTGATTCACACTCGCCAATGTCTGATTCACCCCGTATTGTCTGATTCACCCCCGCAATGTCTGATTCACACCCCCCAATGTCTGATTCACCCCCGCAATGCCTGATTCAGCCCCGCCACAATGTCTGATTCACTCGCGCAATGTCTGATTCACCCCGCAATGTGTGATTCACCCCCCAATGCCTGATTCACCCCGAAATGTCTGATTCACACACGCAATATCCGATTCACCCCCCGCAATGTCTGATTCACTCCCGCAATATCCGATTCAACCCCACAATGTATGATTCACTCCTGCAATGTCTGATTGACAGCCCGCAATGTCTGATTCACTCCTGCAATGTCTGATTCACTCCCACAATGTCTGATTCAACCCAGCAATGTCTGATTCGCCACCCCCACCCCCCGCAATGTCTGATACACCCCGTAATGTCTGATTCAGCCCCCCACCGCAATGTCTGATTCACCCTCACAATGTCTGATTCACCACCCGTAATGTCTGATTCACCCCCCCGCCATGTCTGATTCACCGCCGCAATGTCTGATTCACCGCCGCAATGTTTGATTCACTCCCCACAATATCTGATTTACCCCCACAATGTCCAATTCCCCCCATAATGTCTGATTCACCCCCACAATGTCTGAGTGACCCTGCAATGCCTGATTCGCATCCGCAATTTCTGATTCACCCCCGCAATGCGATTCACCCCCCGCAATGTCTGATTCACACTGCAATGTCTGATTCACTCCCCGCAATGTCAGATTCACCCCCGCAATGTCTGAATCAGTCCCCGCAATGTCTGAGTCAGCCCCGCAATGTTTGATTCACTCCCGCAATGTCTGCTTCACTCTCGGAATGGCTAATTCACCCCCGACATCTCTGTTTCACTCCCGCAATATCAGATTCAACCCCCTCAATGTCCGATTCACTCCCGCGATGTCTGATTCACCCCGACAATGTCTGATTTACTCCCCCAATGTCTGATTCACTCCCGACGTGTCTGATTTACCCACACCGCAATGTCTGATTCACTCCCCCTGTTTCTGATTCACTCCCGCAATGTCTGATTCACCCACTCAATGTCTGATTCACTCCCCCCCCCGCAATGTCTGATCCACCCCCGCCATGTCTGATTCACCCCGCAATGTCTGATTCATCTCCCCAATGTCTGATTCACCCTCCCCAATGCCTGATTCACCGCTGCAATGTCTGTTTCACTCCCCGCAATATCTGATTTACCCCCGCAATGTCTGATTCCCCCCCATAATGTCTTATTCACCCCCCCGATGTCTGATTCACCCCAGCAATGTCTGATTCACCTCCTACAATGTCTGATTCATCCTGCAATGTCTGATTCGCATCCACAATTTCCGATTCACCCCCGCAATGCGATTCACTCCCCGCAATGCCTGATTCACTCCCGCAATGTCTGGTTCACACCGCAATGTCTGATTCACTCCCCGCAATGTCAGATTCACCCCGCTGTTAGATCCGGGTATCTTAATGTTGTGTCCTTCAATAATCAGACAAAAGACTGCAGGGAACGATCAACAGGTGTTTACTGAATGAGGGTTCAAACTGCAACTGACTGTACAGATCACTACTCAGGGTTTATATACAGGTGTGGTCACTGCCGGTACTACAGGATACAGGAGCTGTCAAAAGTAGTTCTCCCCCTTAAAGGTACATACATTACAATTCCTCCCCTTTTAGATTAACAGTACCATAACACTCATTTAACAATTAAATATCAAACTAATTACAACTAACACTTTTAACATGCAACATTAACTGAAAATAGTCCATTTATAAATTCAGTCTTTGGGGAGGCTTCCTGATTCTTTCTGGATAACGCCTTTTCCGAGTGTCTCGCTCTTGGTGCGGAGGCGATTCTAATACCCTGTCGTCAGTTGATTCATCAGCTTCCAATGCTATTGTTTCTGAGGTAGATGCGACCTGTATGTCGGATTCCTCACCAGGTACGTATGGCCGAGACATGGGGTTGACTCGTTCTTGTGACTCTAGGATCTGGTCAGCATGGCGTCTCACAATGTTCTCCCCAACATCCACTGTGTACATTAGTGGCCCCTGCCGTGTGCATATCGTTCCTGGTTGCCATTTCTCTGTTCGGTAGTCGCGGGCCAAGACTGGTTGCCCTACATTGAAGCTCCTTGCCGGCTTCTCATTGATGTGCTGGAATTGCTTATTCTCAACATCTCTTCGTACATTTGGTCTGAGCAAATCCAGATGAGATCTCAACCTTCGGTTAAAGAACATCATGGCCGGGGCCTGGTTGGTGACTGCATGTGTCGCATTTCTGTAGGCTAACAGGAAATTGTCCACCTTATGCTGCAGTGGAATGTCGTCATCGCACATGGCCTTTACTGTTTTTTTAAAGGTTTGTACGAACCTCTCAGCCAATCCATTTGTGGCTGGATGATACGGGGCGGATGTGTAATGCCTTACCCCATTCCTTTTCATAAATCTTCGAAACTCTTCGGACACAAACTGTGGCCCGTTATCAGAGCAAATCTGCTCTGGCAAGCCGTTCCTGGCAAAAATGGTCCGTAGGACTGCAATAGTTTTCTCCGTGGTGGTGGAGGACATTTTGATCACCTCAGGCCATTTCGAGTGCGCATCCACGGCTATTAAAAACATTGAGTCCATGAATGGACCAGCAAAATCAATATGCACCCGTTGCCATGGAGATTAGGGCCACTCCCATGGGTGTAGAGGGGCATGTGGTGGTGCATTTTGGACCTTCTGGCATCCTGAGCAGCTCGTTGTCAGGTCCTCGATTTGCTGATCGATCCCCGGCCACCACACATAAGCCCTAGCAAGGCTTTTCATTTTCACCCCTCCCAGATGACCTTCGTGAAGCTCATTGAACACTCTCTCCATTAACTTGGGTGGAATTACCACTCGGGATCCACACATCAAGGTCCCCTGGCATACTGACAGCTGTTCTCTTCTGGATGAGAATGCTGGCAACAGTGAGTCGCCATGTGCTGGCCATCCCTTCACCGTCAAATCATATACCCGAGACAGTGTTGGGTCATTTCGGGTCTCCTTCTCTATACCAGCGTTAGTTACTGGGAAGCATTCAATGACAGTCGAATTAAATATTTCGACAGGATCCACTGCTGGTGCTTCCTCCGCAGTAGGCAGTGGCAGGCGTGATAGCCCATCAGCGTTTTCATGCTATTTCATGCCCTTATACTCGATTTCATATTGGTGCGCCCCTAGAAAAAGGGACCATCTTTGTAGCCGTTGCGCAGTCATCACCGGAACGCCCTTCTTTGGATTAAAGATGGAGACAAGTGGTTGGTGGTCAGTCAGCAAGGTGAACTTCTGCCCGTGCAGATAGTGGTTGAACTTTTTCACTCCCCACACTAGGCTGAGGGCCTCCCTGTCAATCTGGGCGTAGTTACGCTCGGCTGAGGTTAGTGACCGAGACGCAAAGGCTCTACTGGCCTCTCCGAGCCGTCCCGGAATTTGTGCGACAGCACCGCTCCAATGCCATAGGTTGATGCATCACACGCCAACCGAATTGGTAGTGCTGGGTTGAAATGAGCCAACACCTCTTTTGATGTGATCAATGCTTTGCTCTTCTGGAAAGCTCATTTACATTCGTCACTCCACTTCCATGGTACCCCCGTTTGCAGTAGAGTGTTCAGTGGGTGTAGTACGGTAGACAAATTCGGCAAGAACTTATGGTAGTAGTTCACCAGCCCGAGGAAGGACCTCAGTTGTGACACATTTTCCGGTGCTGGAGCCTTGACTACTGCCTCAATCTTTTCAGGTGACTTATGTAACCCCTCTTTATCAATAACGTGTCCACAATACGAGATCTGCTTCTGGAAAAACTCGCATTTGTGGCGATTAGCTCGGAGCCCATATTCCTTCAATCTAGTAAGCACCTGCTCCAGGTTGGCGAGGTGATCACTGTCATTTTCGCCCGTGACCAGGATGTCATCCAAATAACACTGGGTCCCTGGAATCCCTTGCAGGACTTGTTCCATTGCCCTTTGCCAAATAGCCGGAGCTGATGCTACCCCGAACACCAGCCGGTTGTATTGGTAGAGACCTATATGAGTGTTGATCGTGAGGTAATGTTTCGAGGCTTCTTCTACCTCCATTTGCAGGTGTGCCTGGGCCAGATCAATCTTAGTGAAGCGTTTCCCTCCAGATAGCGAGGCGAAAATATCTTCAATCCGCGGAAGCGGATATTGTACAGTGTTAAGTCTGTGTGTTATAGTGAGAATTACTACACAGACCACAAGAGTAAATTCAACACGTCTTTACTGGTTGGAGGTCGGACTATACTGAATACAATATTATTACACTGTGCTTATATACCGGTGTGGTCACCACCGGTATTACGTATACAGCAGCCAAAGAAAGTAGTACCTTTCTTAAGGTGGACCAGGCTTAAGTTCTCTTAAGGTGGAACAGGTTACATACACCACATACAGTGTGAAGGACTGGGTTCACTGTCACCTTAAAGTCCCCACAGATGCGAACCTTCTTTGGTTCCCCAGGCGTATTACTCAACGACCTCTTCATTACAGGAACGATGGGTGTAGCCCACTCGCTCCAGTCCACTTTGGATAGCACTCCTGAACGTTCCAAACCTTCCAGCTCTGCTTCGACGGCTGGGCGGATCGCACAAGGTACCGGTCTGGCCTTAAAAAACTTTGGGCTTGCATTTTCCTCTATTTTGATCGTCGCTGTTGTGCCTTTTAGTGTTCCGAGTCCCTGCTGGAACACTTCTTGTGTGTCAGTTAGCATTTTTGACAGTCGTCCAGGTGTGACGTCGTCATCCTTTTTGGCATCTACAGTCAGTGCTTGTATGGAATGCCAATCTAGCTGTATCTTCCGGATCCATTCACGTCCTAGTAGTGGTGGTCCTCCATCTGGCAATACATATAGGTCCATTTTTGGTGTTTCCTTGCCGTTATATATAACGTTCACCCTTATTTTTCCTTTGGGGTAGACTTTTTGCCCCGTGTACGTCTTCAAGACAATCTTTGTATTTCTCAAGGGTATATGTGAGAATAGCCGTTTGTAGTCCCTTCGGTTTATGACTGTTAGGGCTGATTCTGTGTCCAATTCCATTTTCACTTGGACTCCGTCTATCTTGAGCGTGACCCAGATAGTTTGGTGATCCTCCGTTTTGATCACATTATGTAGTTTCAGACAACCCAGCTCCTTGCTTCCGGAGTCTGTATCACTCTTCTGTTCGTCTGAACTACTCTCCGTCACCTTATGTACCTTCTTGTACTTCTCCTGTGGAGATTCCTTGCTGCTGGTTTTCTTTCCCGACCTGCAGACTCTTGCTATGTGTCCTACTTTTCCACACTGTCTGCACACTTTTTCCTTGAACCAGCAATCATTATGGTCGTGTGTTGTTCTGCCGCAGCGATAGCACTTCACTGTTCCGTATGACATTTCATTTGTGCCATATTCTTGCGGTCTCCGTTGTATCTCTGCAGCACCCCGTGCGGCTGCTTCATGTGATACTGCAATGCTGAAAGCCTTGTCCAGCGTAAGATCCTTTTCTGATAGAAGCCGTTTCTGGGTTCCTTCACTTTGAAGCCCACACACAAACTTGTCCCTTAAAGTATCTCCTAGTCCCGTTCCAAACTGGCAGTGTTTCGATAGCTTGCGCAGTTCCGTTAAATACTCAGCATTACTTTCATCTTTATGCTGGTTCCTTTTGTGAAACTTAAATCTTTCTGCTATCAGCAGCGGTGTGGGGTTTAAGTGGTCCTGTAGGATTGACACTATGTTTTCAAAATCCTTTTCTACTGGCTTCTCTGGGGTTACTAGGTTTTGTAGTAAGCCATACGTTTTTGCACCCATTGAATTCAACAATACCAGCGCTTTCTTGTCATCTGGCACTTCATTCGCCTTGCAGTATACTTCTATGCGTTCGACATATGTCGTCCAATCTTCGACTTCATTGTCGAACGCTGTGATACTGCCACTCTTCGGCATTTTTGGGTGTGGTTAGACTTGCTTAAAATGGCGTCTCCCGCGCTTTCCTTTCTTCCCCGCTGCGGCTTAAAATGGTGTCTCCTGCGCTGCTGCCAACGCCGCTCTCGGCGGTCCTCGTGGCAAATGGCGACGCCCTGTGGGTTTCTTGCGCTGCTCCTGCGCTGCTGCCAATGCCGCTCTCTGCAGTCCTCATGGCAATGGCAGCGCCTCGCGTTTTCTTGCGCGCCTCTCTCCCCCGTTGACGCTGCTCAGCCCTTGAACTCCGGCTGCGCTCTGCTCTCTCTCGCCTCTCTCCCCCGTTGACGCTGCTCGGCCCTTGAACACCAGCTGCGCTCTGCTCTCTCTCGCCTCTCTCCCCCGTTGACGCCGCTCGATCCTGAACACCGGCTGCACCCTGTGCGCTCTGCCCTCTCTCTCTCCCCCGTCGATGCTGCTCAGCCTTTTTCTGTGCTGCTCGGTCGGCTTTAGCCGCCGCTGTCCAGGAAGGGTCTGCGCATTACCTGTTGCCAGCCCGTTTCGCTGGACCACCGTGACTGGAAAGCCAAGCTTGGCTCTCGACAGCCTCCCCTGCGATGCTCAAATCTCCGCTGGATGACTGGGCGGTTGCCCGTGGTCGACGCCCGTGCTTCTGGACTCGACCTCCTTCCACTGTTCTCCAGGAGCGAATCCCTGGGAGGTGATGCAGAGTTGCAGGTAGGTTCGAATCTGCGTCGTCGCCAATGTTAGATCCGGGTATCTTAATGTTGTGTCCTTCAATAATCAGACAAAAGACTGCAGGGAACGATCAACAGGTGTTTACTGAATGAGGGTTCAAACTGCAACTGACTGTACAGATCACGACTCAGGGTTTATATACAGGTGTGGTCACTGCCGGTACTACAGGATACAGGAGCTGTAAAAAGTAGTTCTCCCCTTAAAGGTACATACATTAAACCCGCAATGTCTGATTCACTCCCCGCAATGTCTGAGTCACCCCCGCAATGTTTGATTCACTCCCGCAATGTCTGCTTCACTCACGGAATGGCTAATTCACCCCCGCCATCTCTGATTCACTCCTGCAATGTCAGATTCATCCCCGTAATGTCTGATTCAGTCCCACAATATCCGATTCACCCCCGCAATGTCTGATTCACTCCCGCAATATCCGATTCAACCCCCTCAATGTCTGACGCACTCCCCGCAATGTCCGATTCACTCCCGCAATGTCTGATTCACTCCCACAATGTCTGATTCACCCCCACAATGTCTAATTTACTCCCTCAATGTCTGATTCACTCCCGCAATATCCAATTCACACCCCGCAATGCCTGATTCAACCCGCCCCCGCAATATCTGATTAATTCCCGCAATGTCTGATCAACCCCCGCAATGTCTGATTCAGCCCGCGCAATGTCTGATTCACCCCCGCAATGTCTGATTAATTCCCGCAATGTCTGATTCACTCCCGGAATGTCTGATTCACCCACTCAATGTTTGATTCACCACCCACCCCCCACAGCAATGTCTGATCAAGCCCCGCAATGTCTGATTCAACCCGCGCAATGTCTGATTCACCACCCCCCGCAATGTCTGATTCACCCCCGCAATGTCTGATTCACCCACGCAATGTCCGATTCAAACCCCGCAATGTCTGAGTCACTCCCGCAATGTCTGATTCACTCCCGCAATGTCTGAGTCACTCCCGCAATGTCTGATTCACTCCCGCAATGTCTGATTCACCCCCCCCGCAATGTCTGATTCACCCCCGCAATGTTTGATTCACCCCCCGCAATGTCTGATTCATCCCACCCCCGTAATGTCTGATTCACCCTCGCAAAGTCTGAATCACACTCCCCAATGGCTGATTTACCCCCGCAATGTATGGAACACCCCGGCAATGTCTGAGTCACCTCCCCCAATGTCTGATTCACCCCCGCAATATCCGATTCACCCCCGCAATGTCTGATTCACCCCCGCAATGTCTGATTCACCCCCGCAATGTCTGATTCACTCCCCGCAATGTCTGATTCAGCCCCGCAAAGTCTGATTCACCCTCCCCAATGTCTGATTTACTCCTGCAATGTCTGATTCACACCCGCAATGTTTGACTCAACCCCCGCAATGTCTGATTCACCCCCCCGTAATGTCTGATTCCTCCCCGCAAACTCTGAATCACACTCCCCAATATCTGATTTACCTCCGCCATGTCTGATTCACCCTCGCAATGTCTGATTCACCCCCGCAATGTCTGATTCACCCTGTAATGTCTGATTTACCCCCGCAATGTCCGATTAACCACCGCAACATCTGAATCACCCCACAATGTCTGATTCACCCACCCCGCAATGTCTGATTTACCCCCGCAATGTCAGATTCACACCCGCAATGTTTGACTCAACCCCCTGTAATGTCTGATTCATCCCCCCGTAATGTCTGATTCACCCTCGCAAACTCTGAATCACACTCCCCAATGTCTGATTTACCCCCGCAATGTCTGATTCACCCTCGCAATGTCTGATTCAACTCCCCCGCAATGTCTGATTCACCCTCGCAATGTCTGATTCAACCCCCCCGCAATGTCTGATTCACCCCCCCGCAATGTCTGATTCACTCCCGCAATGTTTGATTTAACCCCGCAATGTCTGATTCACTCCCCGCAATGTCTGATTCACCCCTGCAATATCTGATTTACCCCCCCATGTCTCAATCATCCCCCGCATTATCTCTTTCACATCCCTGCAATGTCTGATTCACCCTCGCAATGTCTGATTCACCACCGCAAAGTCTGTTTCACACTCGCCAATGTCTGATTTAGCCCCGCAATGTCTGATACACGCCCCCAATGTCTGATTCATGCCCACAATGTCTGATTCACCCCCGCAATGTCAGATTCAACCCCGCAATGTCTGATTCACACACTCCAATGTCTGATTCACTCCCGCAATGACTGATTCAACCAGCAATGTCTGATTCACTCCTGCACTGTCTGATTCACTCCACGCAAAGTCTGATTCAATCCTGCAATGCCTGATTCAATCCTGCAATGACTGATTCACTCCCCGCGATTTCTGATTCACTCCCGCAATGTCTGATTCACAACCCGCAATGTCTGATTCACCCCCACAATGTCTAATTTACTCCCTCAATGTCTGATTCACTCCCGCAATATCCAATTCACACCCCGCAATGCCTGATTCAACCCGCCCCCGCAATATCTGATTAATTCCCGCAATGTCTGATCAACCCCCGCAATGTCTGATTCAGCCCGCGCAATGTCTGATTCACCCCCGCAATGTCTGATTAATTCCCGCAATGTCTGATTCACTCCCGGAATGTCTGATTCACCCACTCAATGTTTGATTCACCACCCACCCCCCACAGCAATGTCTGATCAAGCCCCGCAATGTCTGATTCAACCCGCGCAATGTCTGATTCACCACCCCCCGCAATGTCTGATTCACCCCCGCAATGTCTGATTCACCCACGCAATGTCCGATTCAAACCCCGCAATGTCTGAGTCACTCCCGCAATGTCTGATTCACTCCCGCAATGTCTGAGTCACTCCCGCAATGTCTGATTCACTCCCGCAATGTCTGATTCACCCCCCCCGCAATGTCTGATTCACCCCCGCAATGTTTGATTCACCCCCCGCAATGTCTGATTCATCCCACCCCCGTAATGTCTGATTCACCCTCGCAAAGTCTGAATCACACTCCCCAATGGCTGATTTACCCCCGCAATGTATGGAACACCCCGGCAATGTCTGAGTCACCTCCCCCAATGTCTGATTCACCCCCGCAATATCCGATTCACCCCCGCAATGTCTGATTCACCCCCGCAATGTCTGATTCACCCCCGCAATGTCTGATTCACTCCCCGCAATGTCTGATTCAGCCCCGCAAAGTCTGATTCACCCTCCCCAATGTCTGATTTACTCCTGCAATGTCTGATTCACACCCGCAATGTTTGACTCAACCCCCGCAATGTCTGATTCACCCCCCCGTAATGTCTGATTCCTCCCCGCAAACTCTGAATCACACTCCCCAATATCTGATTTACCTCCGCCATGTCTGATTCACCCTCGCAATGTCTGATTCACCCCCGCAATGTCTGATTCACCCTGTAATGTCTGATTTACCCCCGCAATGTCCGATTAACCACCGCAACATCTGAATCACCCCACAATGTCTGATTCACCCACCCCGCAATGTCTGATTTACCCCCGCAATGTCAGATTCACACCCGCAATGTTTGACTCAACCCCCTGTAATGTCTGATTCATCCCCCCGTAATGTCTGATTCACCCTCGCAAACTCTGAATCACACTCCCCAATGTCTGATTTACCCCCGCAATGTCTGATTCACCCTCGCAATGTCTGATTCAACTCCCCCGCAATGTCTGATTCACCCTCGCAATGTCTGATTCAACCCCCCCGCAATGTCTGATTCACCCCCCCGCAATGTCTGATTCACTCCCGCAATGTTTGATTTAACCCCGCAATGTCTGATTCACTCCCCGCAATGTCTGATTCACCCCTGCAATATCTGATTTACCCCCCCATGTCTCAATCATCCCCCGCATTATCTCTTTCACATCCCTGCAATGTCTGATTCACCCTCGCAATGTCTGATTCACCACCGCAAAGTCTGTTTCACACTCGCCAATGTCTGATTTAGCCCCGCAATGTCTGATACACGCCCCCAATGTCTGATTCATGCCCACAATGTCTGATTCACCCCCGCAATGTCAGATTCAACCCCGCAATGTCTGATTCACACACTCCAATGTCTGATTCACTCCCGCAATGACTGATTCAACCAGCAATGTCTGATTCACTCCTGCACTGTCTGATTCACTCCACGCAAAGTCTGATTCAATCCTGCAATGCCTGATTCAATCCTGCAATGACTGATTCACTCCCCGCGATTTCTGATTCACTCCCGCAATGTCTGATTCACAACCCGCAATGTCTGATTCACTCCCCGCAATGTCTGATTCACCTCCCCTGCCCCCGCAATGTCTGATTCATGCCCCCCCACCGCAATGTCTGATTGACCCCCGCATTGTCTGATTCACTCCCCGCAATGTCTGCTTTACCCCCCACAATGTCTGATTCACTCCCCGCCGCAATGTCTGATTCAGCCCCGCAAAGTCTGATTCACCCTCCCCAATGTCTGATTTACCCCCGCCATGTCTGATTCACCCTCGCAATGTCTGATTCACCCCCGCAATGTCTGATTCACCCCGTAATGTCTGATTTACCCCCGCAATGTCCGATTAACCACCACAACATCTGAATCACCCCACAATGTCTGATTCACCCCCGCAATGTCAGATTCAACCCGGCAATATCCGATTCACCCCTGCAATATCTGATTCACCCCCCGCAATGTCTAACTCTCTCCCCGCAATGTTTGATTCACTCCCCGCAATGTCTGATTCACTCCTGCAATGTTTGATACACCACGGGAATTTTTGATTCACTCCTGCAATGTCTGATTCAGTCCCGCAATGTCTGATTCACCCCCGGAATGTCTGATTTACTCCTGCAATGTCTGATTCAGTCCTGCAATATCTGATTCACTCCTGCAATGTCTGATTCACTCCTGCAATGTCTGATTCACTCCCCACAATGTATGATTCACTCCCGCATTGTCTGATTCACTCCCCGCAATGTCTGCTTCACACCCCCTGCAATGTCTGATTCACTCCTCGCAATGTCTGATTCGCCCCCCCATGTATCATTCACCCCCCAATGTCTAGTTCACACCCTCCCGCAATGCCTGATTCACCCCCCGCAATGTCTGATTTACCCCCCTATGTACGATTCACTCCAGCAATGTCTGATTAACCCCGGCAATGTCTGGTTCACCCCCACAATGTCTGATTCAATCCAGCGAATGTCTCATTCACTCCTGCAATGTCTGATTCAGCCCCCGCAATGTCTGACTCACACACCGCAATGTCAGATTCACTCCTGCAATGTCTGATTCACTCCCCGCAGTGTTTGTTTCACCTCCCCCCACCCCCGCAATGTCTGATTCATGCCCTTCCCCCACACCGCAATGTCTGATTCACGCCCTCCACCCCCCCACCGCAATGCCTGATTCACTCCCGCAATGTCTGATTCATTCCCGCAATGTCTGATTCACCCCCGACAATGTCTGATTCACAACCCGCGATTTCTGATTCACTCCCGCAATGTCTGATTCACAACCCGCAATGTGTGATATACTCCCCGGAATGTCTGATTCATCTCCCACGCCCCTGTGATGTCTGATTCATTCCCGCAATGTCTGATTCACTCCCATAATGTCTGATTCACCCCCCGCAATGTCTGATTCACAACCTGCAATGTCTGATTCACTCCCGCAATGTCTGATTCACAACCTGCAATGTCTGATTCACCCCCGACAATGTCTGATTCACAACCTGCGATTTCTGATTCACTCCCGCAATGTCTGATTCACAACCCGCAATGTGTGATATACTCCCCGGAATGTCTGATTCACCTCCCACGCCCCTGCGATGTCTGATTCATTCCCGCAATGTCTGATTCACTCCCATAATGTTTGATTCACGCCTGCAATGTCTGATTCACTCCCGCAATGTCTGATTCACTCCCGCAATGTCTGATTCACTCCCGCAATGTCTGATTCACTTCCGCAATGTCTGATTCACTTCCGCAATGTCTGATTCACTTCCGCAATGTTTGATTCACCCCCTGCAATGTCTGATTCACCACCTCATCAATGTCTGATTCAGCCCCTTCCGCCCCCCGCCTCCTCGACCGCAATGTCTGATTTACACACCCGGAATGTCTGATTCACCCCCGCAATGTCTGATTCGCTCCTGCAATGTCTGATTCACTCCTGCAATGTCTGATTAACTCCCGCATTGTCTGATTCACTCCCCGCAATGTCTGATTCACACCCCCCCGCAATGTCTGATTCACTCCCCGCAATGTCTGATTCACCCCACCATGTATCATTCACCCCCCAATGGCTAGTTCACACCCTCCCGCAATGCCTGATTCACATCCCGGAATGTCTGATTTAACCCCTATGTCTGATTCACTCCAGCAATATCTGATTCACCCCGGCAATGTCTGGTTCACCCCAAGAATGTCTGAATCACTCCTGCAATGTCTGATTCACTCCCCGCAATGTCTGTTTCACCTCCGCCCGCATCCGCAATGTCTGATTCACGCACCCCACCCCCCCTCCGCAATGTCTTATTCACGCCTCCGGAATGCCTGATTCACTCCCCGCAATGCCTGATTCACTCCCCGCAATGCCTGATTCACTCCCCGCAATGCCTGATTCACTCCCCGCAATGCCTGATTCACTCCCGCAATGTCTGATTCATTCCCGCAATGTCTGATTTACCCCGCAATGTCTGATTCACTCCCGCAATGTCTGATTCTCCATCCGCAATGTCTGATTCAACCCACCCCATTGTCTGATTCACCCCGGCAATGCCTGATTTACCCCTGAAATGTCTGATTCACGCCCGCAATGTCTGATTCACCCCCGCAACGTCTGATTCACTCCCGCAATATCTGATTCACCCCCGCAACGTCTGATTCACCCCCGCAACGTCTGATTCACTCCCGCAATATCTGATTCACCCCTGCAATGTCTGATTCCCCCCACGCAATGTCTGATTCTCCATCCGCAATGTCTGATTCAACCCACCCCATTGTCTGATTCACCCCGGCAATGCCTGATTTACCCCTGAAATGTCTGATTCACGCCCGCAATGTCTGATTCACCCCCGCAACGTCTGATTCACTCCCGCAATATCTGATTCACCCCCGCAATGTCTGATTCCCCCCACGCAATGTCTTATTCACTCCCCCCGTAATGTCTGATACACCCGCACGATGTCTGACTCACCCACCCGCATAGTCTGATTCACCCCTGCAATGTCTGATTCAACCACGCAATGTCTGATTCATTCCTGCACTGTCTGATTCACTCCTCTCAATGTCTGATTCAATCCTGCAATGTCTGATTCACGCCCGCAATGTCTGATTCAAAACCCAGCAATGTCTGATTTACCCCCGCAATGTCTGATTCACCCCCCCGCAATGTCTGATTCACCCCCGCAATGTCTGATTTACCCCCGCAATGTCTGATTCACCCCCCAAAATGTCTAACTCTCTCCCCGCAATGTCTGATTCCCCCCACGCAATGTCTTATTCACTCCCCCCGTAATGTCTGATACACCCGCACGATGTCTGACTCACCCACCCGCATAGTCTGATTCACCCCTGCAATGTCTGATTCAACCACGCAATGTCTGATTCATTCCTGCACTGTCTGATTCACTCCTCTCAATGTCTGATTCAATCCTGCAATGTCTGATTCACGCCCGCAATGTCTGATTCAAAACCCAGCAATGTCTGATTTACCCCCGCAATGTCTGATTCACCCCCCCGCAATGTCTGATTCACCCCCGCAATGTCTGATTTACCCCCGCAATGTCTGATTCACCCCCCAAAATGTCTAACTCTCTCCCCGCAATGTTTGATTCACTCCCCGCAATGTCTGATTCACTCCTGCAATGTCTGATCCACTCCCACAATGTCTGATTCACTCCCGCAATCTCTGATTTACTCCCCGCAATGTCTGATTCACAACCCGCAATGTCTGATTTACTCCCCGCAATGTCTGATTCACCTCCCCCGCCCCTGCAATGTCTGATTCACCCCTGGCAATGCCTGCTTCACCCCCCCCCCCAACCCACCAAGCACTGTCTGATTCGCTCCCCATCAATGTCTGATTCACTCCCTGCGATGTCTGATTCACTCCTGCAATGTCTGATTCACTCCCCGCGATGTCTGATTCACTCCTGCAATGTCTGATTCACTCTCCGCAATGTCTGTTTCACCTCCCCCCCCCCGCCGCAATGTCTGATTCACGCCCTCCCCCCACACCGCAATGTCTGATTCACACCCGCAATGTCTGACTCACCCCCAGCAATGTATGATTAACGCCCCCGGAATGTCTGATTCACCCCCGCAATGTCTGATTCACCCCCGCAATGTCTGATTCACTCCCCGCAATGTCTGATTCACTCCTGCAATGTCTGATTCAGTCCCGCAATGTCTGATTCAACCCCGCAATGTCTGATTCACTACTGCAATGTCTGATTCACTCCTGCAATGTCTGATTCAACCCCGGAATGTCTGATTCACTACTGCAATGTCTGATTTACTCCTGCAATGTCTGATTCAGTCCCGCAATGTCTGATTCAACCCCGCAATGGCTGATTCACTACTGCAATGTCTGATTCACTCCTGCAATGTCTGATTCGATCCTGCAATGTCTGATTCAACCGCGCAATGTCTGATTCTCTCCTGCAATGTCTGATTCAACCCCGCAATGTCGGATTCACTCCTGCAATGTCTGATTCGCTCCTGCAATGTCTGATTCGCTCCTGCAATGTCTGATTCACTCCTGCAATGTCTGATTCGATCCTGCAATGTCTGATTCAACCGCGCAATGTCTGATTCTCTCCTGCAATGTCTGATTCAACCCCGCAATGTCGGATTCACTCCTGCAATGTCTGATTCGCTCCTGCAATGTCTGATTCGCTCCTGCAATGTCTGATTCGCTCCTGCAATGTCTGATTCGCTCCTGCAATGTCTGATTCGCTCCTGCAATGTCTGATTCACTTCCGCAATGTCTGATTCACTTCCGCAATGTCTGATTCACTTCCGCAATGTTTGATTCACCCCCTGCAATGTCTGATTCACCACCTCATCAATGTCTGATTCACCCCCTTCCGCCCCCCGCACCCCCCACCGCAATGTCTGATTTACACCCCCGGAATGTCTGATTCACCCCCGCAATGTCTGATTCACTCCTGCAATGTCTGATTCACTCCTGCAATGTCTGATTAACTCCCGCATTGTCTGATTCACTCCCCGCAATGTCTGATTCACCCCACCATGTATCATTCACCCCCCAATGTCTAGTTCACACCCTATCGCAATGCCTGACTCACCCCCGCAATGTCTGATTTAACCCCTATGTCTGATTCACACCAGCAATATCTGATTCACCCCGGCAATGTCTGGTTCACCCCAACAATGTCTGAATCACTCCTGCAATGTCTGATTCACTCCCCGCAATGTCTGTTTCACCTCCCCCCGCACCCGCAATGTCTGATTCACGCACCCCACCCCCCACACCGCAATGTCTGATTCACACCCTCCACCCCCCCTCCGCAATGTCTTATTCACGCCTCCGGAATGCCTGATTCACTCCCCGCAATGCCTGATTCACTCCCCGCAATGTCTGATTCACTCCCGCAATGTCTGATTCATTCCCGCAATGTCTGATTTACCCCGCAATGCCTGATTCACTCCCGCAATGTCTGATTCTCCATCCGCAATATCTGATTCAACCCACCCCATTGTCTGATTCACCCCGGCAATGCCTGATTTACCCCTGAAATGTCTGATTCACACCCGCAATGTCTGATTCACCCCCGCAACGTCTGATTCTCCATCCGCAATGTCTGATTCAACCCACCCCATTGTCTGATTCACCCCGGCAATGCCTGATTTACCCCTGAAATGTCTGATTCACGCCCGCAATGTCTGATTCACCACTGCAAAGTCTGACTCACACTCGTCAATGTCTGATTTACCCCCACAATGTCTGATCCACCCCACCATGTCTGATTCAACCCGCAATGTCTGATTCACACCCCAATGTCTGATTCACGCCCCGCAATGTCTGATTCACTCCCGCAATATCTGATTCACCCCGCAATCTCTGATACACCCCCCGCAAAGTCTGATTCACTTCCCACAATGTCTGATTCACTCCCGCAATATCCAATTCACACCCCGCAATGCCTGATTCAACCCGCCCCCGCAATATCTGATTAATTCCCGCAATGTCTGATCAACCCCCGCAATGTCTGATTCAACCCGCGCAATGTCTGATTCACCCCCGCAATGTCTGATTAATTC